>NC_092402.1:10149855-10158284 GCF_030028105.1 Mobula birostris
ATTACCGGATTACTGATGCCTGCCCCTCACCGCCCTGAATGCAATAGAACGGAACTTTATATGTCTTTGCTCAAGACAGCGAGATTGCAAGATAGATATTTACAGTTCGCGCTGTGCAGACTAATTCCCATTTTTTTACGCGCCACAAGTGACCTTGGTTAGTCGGTAAAGCTCAAAGGTCATTGGCAAAGCGGGGTGCGGCATTATTCAGCCGCACAGCCGGGGGAGAAGCCGTTGTTCAGTCTCACTGTCTCGGCCGAGATGTGTTTGCGTGTCCAACCGGATGGCAGGAGAGTGAAACAGAGCCCGGAACGGGACGGGTCTTTAATGGCGGTACGAGCATTCAGAGTTGTCGATTGTCACCAGGTTGAGTTGAGTCCCAGTGACGCGCCCGGGGCCGTCCTCATCCCCCCGCCGGAGTGCGCTTTGTGATCCGACTACCACCCCGTCGCTCGGCACGTCCGTGTGCCCTCCGCCGCGCACCGACAATAGCCGGCCAGCTACGCTCGGGGCAGATTAGCTCTCCTTCAGCACCTCAGATGGTTTTGCCCCCTCGGCTGTCGAGGCTGTACTGACGGGCCAAGAGAGCTCCCCGGTGAGAGCTCCCGGCTTCACTGGGAGCAATAGGATGTAGGGTCAAAGTTCAAAGCAAGTTCTATTATCAGATACACGCACGTCACCATACACGACCCTGAGGTTCATTTTCCTGCGGGCACCTCATACTCGTCTGGGTCGCCTCCAACCCGATGGTGCGAATAGCGAATTCTCCTTCCAGTAAAACAGAAAGTTTCCCTCCTCCTCCCCTCTTCTTCCATTCCCTACTCTGGCCTCTTACCTCTCCTTCTCGCCTATCACCTCCCCTCCTCGGCTTTGTCCCACAGTCCACTTCCCTCTCCTATCAGATTCCTTCTTCTTCAGCCCTCGGCCTTTTTCCTCCAATCACCTCCCAGCTTCTTCCTTCATCTCCCCGCTTTCTCCCCACCCAACCTGTCATCTTCGAGCCCCTCCTTCCCCCTCCCCTCCCACCTCTCTATTCTGGTATCCTCCCCCTTTCCTTCCCAGTCCTGAAAAAGGGTCTCGGCCCGAAACGTCGACTGTTTGTTAATTTGGTATGCGTTATTAATCACCATCGGCGCTGCCCGACCTGCTGAGTTCCTCCAGCGTTTTTGCGTGTGTCTGTCAGCTGCCTGGTTCCCAAGTCTAAAAGGGGGCCTTGTCCAATCTGTGAAGACGCAGGGGGAACTGAATCAGACCTCAGTACCGGTAAACGTTGAGGACATTCGGCCCATCAGGGTTTATCCCACCAACGGCCCGAACCTATGCCAGGACTCAGCTCTCCCTCAGGACACGAAACAACAGAACTCATTACAGGCATGACCCTGTAACCCGCTCCAAGATCTAACCCTTCCCTCCCACATAGTCCTTCACTTCCCTTCCATCCCTGTTCCGATCTAACCATCCCTCAAGTCTCCCTCGTGTGTCTGCCTCTGCCACCACCCATGGCAATGTGTCCCACCGCTCACTGTGTAAAAACACCTACCGCTGAGGCCCCCCTACACTTTCCTCCGATCAGCTTGAAAATGGTGCCGTAGCATGGCAGGCTCCAGGCCGAGTACTGGGGGGGGGGGGGCATCCCTACGGGTCAGTATGGGTACGATGGGCCGAGCGGTCTGTCTCCATGACACAAAGCAGCTGGTTGTGGACGACAGGAGGAATGGAGACGGGCTAGCCCCTATTGACATCAATGGATCTGGGGTTAGGAGGGGGAACAGCTTTGAGTTCCTTGGCATAAACATCACTGAGGCCCACACATGGTCTATACATACCGGCTATGTGGTTGAAGAAGTTTGGTGTGGGCCCCCAAATCCTAAGGACTTTCGACATGTAACGGCCTTTGCCCCCACTGACTCGGGTTGCCTGGGGTGAATAGCCGTCGAC
This sequence comes from Mobula birostris, assembly GCF_030028105.1. NCBI lineage: Eukaryota > Metazoa > Chordata > Chondrichthyes > Myliobatiformes > Myliobatidae > Mobula > Mobula birostris. The sequence continues at coordinate 10,151,794 of NC_092402.1, forward strand.
CCCGCCAAACAGTGCAAATATTTTGGTGCGGATACGGTGTGAGGCGCCCAATGATCAGCCACGGCACAAATATCAAACAATATACCAAGTGTGAGTAAAGAATTATACTTTATAGCAAGTTTTGGTTATGGGTCAGTTACAACAACTAAAAGAGAAGTAACTTAACAGTCTTGTGCACATAATATTTCAATACGTTGGAGCTCTCACCACCGATTCCATCTGCAACGTTCTTCCGAGACTCCGGCCACCCTCCGAACCCCCGAGGTCCGGTATCCACCACCCTGGAACCGCTGTCCGTTCCCCGCACGTCTGCCCTCTCTGCTCACCTCCCGAGAAAAGCCCGCGCTCCTCAACTCAGCGCACATATACAAGATAACATAACATGACTTCCATTGGCTAGCAAATGAATACAATTCCCATTATCACACTGTATAACCCAAACATTGCTGATACAGAGAACCCCTTGCTCAGCAGTTAACAGTACGAGAAGCCATTTTGGTAATAAGCGATTAACAGATAACAGTCCAGCTAATATTACTGAGGACCCTACATACAGGGGGCACAATTGAGAGCATCCTGACTGGCTGGTATGGAAATTGTCGGGGACGGGAATCGGAATCGGAGTTCCTGGGAAGTTCGGCTTGTGTCGGACGGTGCGGAGTTGCTCGACCCAGCAGTCGCCGCCCCCATCCCTCCCTCCTCCCGACAATTTATGACAGACTACACCTGCCCATACACCTCCTCCCTCACCTCCACTCGAGGGCCCAAACGCTGCTTCTGGGCAAGGCAACGTTTCACCTGCAGCTCTGCTGGGGGGGCGCCCATTGTGTCCAGTGCTCCCGATGCGGCCTCCTCTACCCCAGCGAGACCCGCGAAATCGTGGGGGGGGGGGGGGGGAAACCGCTTCGTCCGGCACCTCCTCTCCATCTGAACTTATCGATGGCCAAACATTTCAACTCCCGTTCCCGTTCCCGTTGCGACATGTCGGTCCACGGCCTCCTCCTGTGCCGTGATGGAGCCACCCTCAGGGTGGAGGAGCAATAGCTTATATTCCGTCTGGGTAGCCTCCAACCCGACGGCATGGATATCGATTTCTCCTTCTGGTAAACAAATTTTAACCCCTCCCCCTTCTATTCCCTACCCTGGCCTCTTACCTCTTCTCACCTGCCCCTGGGCCCACTCTCCTCTCCTATCAGATTCCTCCCTCTCCAGTCCTTTACCTTTTCCACCCACCTGGCTTCACCTATCACCTCCTTTCCCCTCCCACCACCTTTTTATTCTGCTGTCTTTCCCCCTGCCCGTGTGTGGGCACGTGGCCAAGTGGTTAAGGCATTGGACTAGCAACCTGAAGGTCGTGAGTTTGAGCCCCAGCTGAGGGAACGTGTTGTGTCCTTGATCAAGGCACTTAATCACACATTGACACCGGTGCCAAGCTGTATGGGTCCTAATGCCCTTCCCTTGGACAACATGGGTGTCGTGGAGAGAAGAGACTTGCAGCATAGGCAACTGCTAGTCTTTCATACAACCTTGCTCAGGCCTGCATCCTGGAGAGTGAAGACTTTCCAGGCGCAGATCCATGGTCTCGCAAGACTAACGGATGCCTTCCCCCTTCCTTCCCAGTCCTGAAGAAGGGTTTTGCCCCGAGGAGTCGACTGTTTAATCCTCTCCATCGATGTTCCCTGACCTCCTGGTTCCCTCCGGCATTTTGTGTGTGTGTGTGTGTTGCTTTCTCTTTCTGCTGTCTTTTTCCACGACATATTTAATTTAATTTTTTTTATATATTTCTTATTGTAATTTATTTAATTACCTTGGTAGCTTTATATCACAAGATGCTAGAAGTAAAGTAGAAATAAAAAGAAGAATTGCCATTGCCAAAACCAGCTTCCAACAAAATGAAACCCATTTTTACCGACAGACACATTTCTATGACAACAAGGCTTAGGCTACTAAAATGTTACATCCGGTCAATCTTGCTGTATGCTTCCGAAACATAGACCATAACACCAGAACTCCAAAGAAGCTTAGAAGCAGCAGAAATGTGGTTTCTTAGAAGATTGCTGAAAATATCATATAGAGATAGGGTAACTAATGGGACAGTAATCCAACGTGCCCACACAAAAAGATCTTTAATGAGAACATTAAATGAGAGGAGACTCAAATTCCTGGGCCATGTCATCGGAAAGGGGGAAACAGAATGCCTTACATTACAAGGTCGTATGCCTGGGAAATGCGGAAGAGGAAGGCAAAGAAGAAAATATATGGACACTGTGAAAGAACTAACGGAACTAAGTGTGCAAGATATCATTGACGCCGTGAGGGATCGTTCAATGTGGAGTGCCATGATCGCCCAAGCGTGTAATGTGCAAGGAACATGAAGAAGAAGAAGATTGTAATTCATAGTTTTTTTCTAATATGTTTGGCACTGTGCTGCTGTTGCAAAACAACAAATTTCATGACATCAACCGGTGATACGAAACCTGATTCCAATTCTGATTGTGACGGGAAACACAGGCGATATCCCAGGGACAACCTCTGGCTCTTCCCCGCTTATTTCATCCGCAGGGAAAGAACCCGGATGAAGTACAAAGTTCAAAGCAAATTTGCTATCAAGCTACATATATGTCACCATAGACAACCCTGAGATTCGTTTTCTTCCGGCCATTGACAGTAAACACAAAGAAACACAACAGAATAAATTAGACAACACAAAACAACACAGGCAAATAACCAGTCCGCAAAGGACACCAAACCGTGCCAATACAAAATGAGAAAATAGCCAAAATAATAATAACAATTTTAAAATAAGCAATAAATATCGAGAACGCGAGTTCTGGAGTTCTTTGAAAGTGAGTCTGTAGGTTGTGGGAACACTTCAGTGTTGAGGTGAGTGAAGTTGTCCACGCTGGTTCAGGAGCTTGATGGTTGAGGGGTAATAACTGTTCCTGAACCTGGTGGTGTGGGACCTGAGGCTCCTGTACCTCCTTCCTGATGGTTGAGGGGTAATAACTGTTTCTGAACCTGGTGGTGTGGGACCTGAGGCTCCTGTACCTCCTTCTTGATGGTTGAGGGGTAATAACTGTTTCTGAACCTGGTGGTGTGGGTCCTGAGGCTCCTGTACCTCCTTCCTATTGGTTGAGGAGTAATAACTGTTCCTGAACCTGGTGGTGTGGGTCTTGAGGCTCCTGTACCTCCTTCCTGATGGTTGAGGGGTAATAACTGTTACTAAACCTGGTGGTGTGGGTCCTGAGGCTCCTGTACCTCCTTCCTGATGGTTGAGGGGTAATAACTGTTCCTGAACCTGGTGGTGTGGGTCCTGAGGCTCCTGTACCTCCTTCCTGATGGTTGAGGGGTAATACCTGTTACTAAACCTGGTAGTGTGGGTCCTGAGCCTCCTGTACCTCTTTCCTGATGGTTGAGGGGTAATAACTGTTACTAAACCTGGTGGTGTGGGTCCTGAGCCTCCTGTACCTCTTTCCTGATGGTTGAGGGGTAATAACTGTTACTAAACCTGGTGGTGTGGGTCCTGAGGCTCCTGTACCTCTTTCCTGATGGTTGAGGGGTAATAACTGTTACTAAACCTGGTGGTGTGGGTCCTGAGGCTCCTGTACCTCACCTGGTGGTGTGGGTCTTGAGGCTCCTGTTCTCCTTCCTGATGGTTGAGGGGTAATAACTGTCCCTGAACCTGGTGGTGAGGGTCTTGAGGCTCCTGTTCTCCTTCCTGTTGGTTGAGGGGGAATAACTGTTCCTGAACATGGTGGTGTGGGTCCTGACGCCCCTGTACCTCCATCGTGATGGAGACAGTGAGAAGAAAGCACATCCTGGGTAGTGGAGGTCCTCGATGATAGATGCTGCTTTCCTGCGACTCTACCCCACCAAATGAACATTTTCAACGGACTCTCAAAAAGTGTGAAGATAATATCTAAGAAGGAAAAAACACTTCAGAATCCTAAAAACTGCAGCGGCCTCTGTGTTGTAGAAAAATTCTTATTACAGAGATAATGGAAAAAAATGATAAGAAGATTCAGTTGCCAGATAGCGGGACCAACTGATTAAAACTCCCAGGAAGGTTGGAGGGGGGTGGGATGGGTTGGTGGTGGCTGTGATATTCTTTGGAAGAAAGCTAGGGGTGACCTCAGAGCAGACTGTGAGATGGTGAAGGAGCAGAATTAGACCACTCACCCATTGAGTCTGCTCTGCCATTCCATCATGGCTGGTATACTATCCCTCTCAACCCCATTCTCCTGCCTTCTCCACGTAACCTTTGACGCCCCGACTAATCAAGAACCTATTGACCTCCAGTTTAAATATGACTCACCTCCATTCTGAAGAGTCATCCCTGTATTCTAAGACTGTGCTCTTTGGTCCTAGACTCCCCCATTACAGAAACATCCTCTCCACATCCACTCTATCTGTGCCCTCTGGTCCTAGACTCCCCCACTATAGGAAACATCCTCTCCACATCCACTCTATCTGTGTCCTCTGGTCCTAGACTCACCCACTATAGGAAACATCCTCTCCACTCTACTCTATCTGTGCCCTCTGGTCCTAGACTCCCCCACTACAGTAAACATCCTCCTCCACATCCACTCTATCTGTGCCCTCTGGTCCTAGATTCGCCCATTATAGGAAACATCCTCTCCATATCCACTCTATCTGTGTCCTCTGGTCCTAGACTCCTCCACTATAGGAAACATCCTCTCCACATCCACTCTATCTGTGTCCTCTGGTCCTAGACTCCCCCCACTATAGGAAACATCTTCTCCACATCCACTCTATCTGTGTCCTCTGGTCCTAGACTCCCCCACTATAGGAAACATCCTCTCCACATCCACTCTATCTGTGTCCTCTGGTCCTAGACTCCCCCACTATAGAAAACATCCTCTCCGGATCCACTCTATCTGTGCCCTCTGGTCCTAGACTCCCCCACTATCGGAAACATCCTCTCCCTATCCACTTAATCTTCAATAGGTTTCAATGAGATTACCCCACCATTCTTCGAAACTCCAGTGAGTACAGGCCCAGAGCCATCAAGCACGCCTCATACATTAACCCTTTCATTCCCAGGATCATCCTTAACCACCTCCTGGATGCTTTCCAATGTCAGCACATCCTTCCTTAGATGAGGCATCCAAAACGGCTCACAGTGCTCAAGTGAGGCCCCACTGGTGCCTTGTAATACCTCAACATTTAACCCTTTCTTTATAGTCTATTTCTCTGAAATGAATGCCAACATTGCATTTGCCTTCCTCACCACCGACCGAGCCTGCAATGTAACCTTCAGAGAGTCCGGCACGAGGGCTGTCAACTTCCTTTGCACCTCTCACTTTTGAATTTGCTCCCCATTTTGAAAATAGTATATCCCTTTATTCCTTTGTCCAAGGTGCATGACTATGCAATTCTGGAGACTGTATTCTATCTTTGCCCGTTCTCTCAATCTGACAAAGTCATTCTGCAAACTCCCTGCTTCCTCAACACCACCTGTCTTTGTACCATTTTGCACACATTCCGTCATCTGAATCATTGACATATAATGTGAAGTGTAGCAGTCCCAATACACTCCACCAGACGACACAGATAGAGTGGATGTGGAGAGGATGTTTCCTATAGTGGGGGAGGCTAGGACCAGAGGACACAGATAGAGTGGATGTGGAGAGGATGTTTCCTATAGTGGGGGAGTCTAGGACCAGAGGACACAGATAGAGTGGATGAGGAGAGGATGTTTCCTATAGTGGGGGAGTCTAGGACCAGAGGACCACATAGAGTGCATGTGGAGAGGATGTTTCCTATAGTGGGGGAGTCTAGGACCAGAGGACACAGATAGAGTGGATGTGGAGAGGATGTTTCCCATAGTGGGTGCACCTAAGACCAGAGGACACAGATAGAGTGCATGTGGGAGGATGTTTCCTATAGTGGGGGAGTCTAGGACCAGAGGACACAGATAGAGTGGATGTGGAGAGGATGTTTCCTATAGTGGGGGGAGTCTAGGACCAGAGGGCACAGGTAGAGTGGATGTGGAGAGGATGTTTCCTATAGTGGGGGGAGTCTAGGATCAGAGGGCACAGATAGAGTGGATGTGGAGAGGATGTTTCCTATAGTGGGGGAGTCTAGGACCAGAGGACACAGATAGAGTGGATGTGGAGAGGATGTTTCCTATAGTGGGGGAGTCTAGGACCAGAGGACCAGATAGAGTGGATGTGGAGAGGACGTTTCCTATAGTGAGGGAGTCTAGGATAAGAGGACCAGATAGAGTGGATGTGGAGAGGATGTTTCCTATAGTGGGTGCACCTAAGACCAGAGGACACAGATAGAGTGCATGCGGGAGGATGTTTCCTATAGTGGGGGAGTCTAGGACCAGAGGGCACAGATAGAGTGGTCCCTGTCGACACAACTAATCACTGGCAGCCAACCAGAATCCGCCCTTTTGTTCCTGCTCTTTACCTCCTGCCAGTCAGCCAATCTTCTAACCCTAATGCGTCCAATGATTTCTGTGT
>NC_092402.1:10158484-10170984 GCF_030028105.1 Mobula birostris
TGTATGGTCTCATTTTTCTATATCCTACCTACTGGGTAGACTCTAATCCAATGGCATGAAGATTGATTGCTTCAACTTCAATTAATGTCTTCCCCTTCCCCTCGCCAATTTTCCATTCTCTATTCTAGTTCCCCTCTCACCCCCTCTCATCTTCTCATGCGCCCAGCACCCCCACCTCTGGTGCCCCTCCTCCTTCCCTTTCTCCAAATCTCCTCTCCTGTCAGATTCCTTCACCTGTCACCTGTCAGCCACTACTTAGTTTGTCCTCCTCCCCCTCTCCCACCCACCCACCTTCCCTCTCACCACGTCTCACCTGTCACCTGCCAACTCATCCTCTTCTCCACACTCATCACCATCTTCTTCCGGTTCTACCCTCCCTCCTTTCTGGTCCTCCTAGTCATAGTCATAGTCATACCTTATTGATCTCGGGCGAAATTGGATTTTCGTTGCATTTGCTCCATAAATAATTAAATAGTAATAAAACCATAAATAGTTAAATAGTAATATGTAAATTATGTCTGGAAATAAGTCCAGGACCAGCCTATTGGCTCAGGGTCTAATTGAAACCTATCAAATATTGAAAGTCTTTGATAGAGTGGATGTGGAGAGAATGCTTCCTACAGTGGGGGAGTCTAGGACCAGAGGGCACAGATAAAGTGGATGTGGAGAGGATGTATTCTATAGTGGGAGTGTCTAGGACCAGAGAGCACAGATAGAGTGGATGTAGAGAGGATGTTTCTTATAGTGGGTGGAGTCTAGGAGCAGAGGACACAGATAGAGTGGATGTGGAGAGGATGTTTCCTATAATGGGGGAGTCTAGGACCAGAGAGCACAGATAGAGTGGATGTGGAGAGGATGTTTCCTATGGTGAGGAGAGTCTAGGACCAGAGGACACAGACAGAGTGGATGTGGAGAGGATGTTTCCTATGGTGAGGAGAGTCTAGGACCACAGACAGAGTGGATGTGGAGAGGATGTTTCCTGCAGTGGGGAGTCTAGGACCAGAGCGCACAGATAGAGTGGATGTGGAGAAGATGTTTCCTATAGTGGGGGAGTCTAGGACTAGAGGACACAGATAGAGTGGATGTGGAGAGGATGTTTCTTATACTGGGGGAGTCTAGGACCAGAGGACACAGATAGAGTGGATGCGGAGAATATGGACAAGAAAACACAGCCTCAGAACAGAGGGGCGTCCATTTAGAACAGAGATAATTGGAATTTCTTTAGCCAGAGGGTGTTGAATCTGTGAAATTCTTTGCCACAGACGGCTGTGGAGGCTAAACCATCGGGTATATTTGAGGCAAAGGCTGATAGATTCTTGATTAATCAGGGCATGTAGGGATATGGGGAGAAGGCAGGAGATTGGGACCGAGAGAGAAATGGATCAGACATGATGAAATGGGAGAGCAGACACGATAGGCTGAATAGCGTAATTCTGCTCCTCGATCTTGCGGCAGCATCGACTGTGTATTCCTCCCCATGGATGCCGCCTGACCTGTTGTACTTACAGGCAACTGCTCGATTAGTGATTTCTGACACCGTACTTTGTGCTGAATTCCACGTTACCATGACGTGATTATTAAGCAGAATCGGATTTATTGGCAGCATCGGAATCGGGTTTGATATCACTGGCCTGTGCTGATGTTGTTATGCGGTAGCAGTACACTGCAATACATAATAATAAAATCTGTAAATATATATTAATTAAATTAAACAAGCAGCGCAAAAAACAGAAATAAAAAAGCAGTGAGGTGGTGTTTATGGGTTCAATGTCCATTCAGAAATCTGATGGCAGAGGGGAAGAAGCTGTTCCTGAATCGGTCAGTGTGTGTCTTCAGGCTCCTGTACCTCCTCTCTGATGGCAGAGGGGAAGAAGCTGTTCCCGAATCGCTGAGTGTGTGTCTTCAGGCTCCTGTACCTCCTCCCTGACGGCAGAGGGGAAGAAGCTGTTCCTGAATCGTTGAGTGTGTGTCTTCAGACTCCTGTACCTCCTCCCTGATGGCAGAGGGGAAGAAGCTGTTCCTGAATCGTTGAGTGTGTGTCTTCAGGCTCCTGTACCTCCTCCCTGATGGCAGAGGGGAAGAAGCTGTTCCTGAATCGCTGAGTGTGTGTCTTCAGGCTCCTGTACCTCCTCCCTGATGGCAGAGGGGAAGAAGCTGTTCCTGAATCGTTGAGTGTGTGTCTTCAGGCTCCTGTACCTCCTCCCTGATGGCAGAGGGGAAGAAGCTGTTCCTGAATCGCTGAGTGTGTGTCTTCAGGCTCCTGTACCTCCTCCCTGATGGTAGCAATGAGAAGAGGGCACGTCCTGGGTGGTGGGGGTCCTTAATGATGGACGCCACCTTTTTGAGGCATCGCTCCCTGAAGATGTCCTGGATGCTGAGGAGGCTGGTGCCCGTGATGGAGCTGGCTGAGCTCACAACTTTCTGCCTCTTCCTCCAATCCTGTGTAGTGCCCCTTCCCCCCACACCAGACGATGTTGCAGCCAGTTAGAATGCTCTCCACCGTACATCTGTAGAAATGTTGGAGCGTCTTTGGTGACGCTCCCCAAACTCCCAATGTGGTCTAGCCGTCGCCGTGGCTTCTTTGCAGCCGCATCGATATGTTGGTCCCCCGGGGAGCGGAAACTGCCCCCCCTCCCTTTCCAGTTCTGATCCCTCGGTGAGGTCTGGTGCGTGTTGCCTCGTCTCACCCCTCTCCGGAGACGGCCATCGATCCCCGGCTCTTGCTGACGCTGAGCGCCGTTACCACTGGCACAGGGCGTGAAGTTTGTCGTTTCGTGCCTGCAGTGCGCGGCATAGGAATCTACAATGTACAAAATAGACAAGTCACGCAAACAAAAAAACAAAAAAACAAAAAAAAAGGAATAAAGTGGTCATGTTCGGACCGCTGAGGAACCTGAGGGCAGAGGGGAAGAAGCTGCTCCTGAAACTTCGAGTGTAGGTCTCAAACCCCCCTGTGGCTCCTCTCTGTTGCGTGCTGAGTATCTGAGAAATACTGTTTGCGTTCTTGGTTCGTCTGGGTAATTCATTGCGGGCTATTTGCGAAAATGCACGAATTTCATACGCCATCTCGCGCCTCGGTTAATAAACCCGCCATTTAGACCCGCACTTGGGGCTCCCGCCCCAATTAGTTGGGCATTTCGGGGCCGCTAAGGCGTAGCAACCCCCAGTTGTAGTGATAAGAAGAGGGCAGCCCCGGTGGTGTTTTTTATTGGGGGGGGCTCGTTTTACCTGAGGCAAGAGCTGGCTGAACCGGGCACCGCGTGAAATCCTGCGCGCCGGAGGGCTCCGGGCTGGGCCGGGCGGAGATGGCGACCCAGCCAGGGAAGCTATCCAACCCATACATCTGTCGGGATTTGTGACAGTCATAGTTAGCCCGCTCTGCACGGCAGTAGGATAAATTACTGGCTGTCGCTCGGAGTGTTGCGTCCTAACATCCAGCTCAGAATTCATGGGATGGCAGGACTTTCATATGAAGAAAGACTGGATCGACTAGGCTTATACTCTCTGGAATTTAGAAGATTGAGGGGGGATCTTATTGAAACGTATAAAGTCCTAAAGGGATTGGACAGGCTAGATGTAGGAAGATTGTTCCCGATGTTGGGGAAGTCCAGAACGAGGGGTCACAGTTTGAGGATAAAGGGGAAGCCTTTTAGGACCTAGATGAGGAAAAACTTCTTACAGAGAGTGGTGAATCTGTGGAATTCTCTGCCACAGGAAACAGTTGAGGCCAGTTCATTGGCTATATTTAAGAGGGAGTTAGATATGGCCCTTGTGGCTGAAGGGATCAGGGGGTATGGAGAGAAAGCAGGTACAGAGTTCTGAGTTGGATGATCAGCCATGATCATACTGAATGGCGGTGCAGGCTTAAAGGGCCTAATGGCCTACTCCTGCACCTATTTTCTATGTTTCTATGAATGAGGGAAACCTATCAGTTATCGACAGCCCTGGACAGAGTGGGTGTGGAGAGTCCTAGGACCAGAGAACGGAGACAAGAAGGAATTTCTTCAGCCAGAGGGCATTGTACCAGTGGGAACCATTGCCAGAGGGGGCTGTGGAGGGCACGTCACTGGGTCTGTTTGGAGCGGAGGTCAACGGGTTCTTGGTTAGTCAAGGGGGGGGGTCAAAGGTTACGGGGAGAAGGCAGGAGGATGGAGGTTGAGAGGGATAGTAGATCAGCCATGATGGAATGGCGGAGCAGACTCGATGGGCCGAATGGCCCCATCGTGCTCTCAGTCTTGTGGTCTTACATCCACCACACTGTGCTTTAATTTTACCCGCAGTGGGACGAGCGGAGGTAAGCAGCACTGGGGCTGGGCGCATTCGAGCTTGTGAACAGCAGGTCGGGCTGGGTGTACACTAAACGATCCTTGTTTGCACAGGCTGTTAAGGTGGTTTGCCAGCACAACATCCCTCTCCTCCCCCGCCCAGAGCTGACACCCTCAGTCAGAGTCAAAGCAGATCTATTATCGAAGTCCGGAGGTACTCCGTGGCCATTTTTTAAAGCTGCCTACTCATTGAGGCGAACATAGTCCTGTGTAAAAGTCTTAGGCACACCTATGTAGGTGGGCCTAATTGTAGTAATTTTATGTATTGCATTGTACTGCTGCCGCAAACAAAAACAAATTTCATGACATATGTGAGTGATGATAAACCTGATTCTGATCTGGGTCTCTATTGTGGACTGAGAGTGGGAAGGAGGCAGGGAGAGGGGAATCATGGTTGGGAAAAGGGGGAGGGAGAGGGGAATCATGGTTGGGAAAAGGGGAAGGGAGAGGGGAATCATGGTTGGGAAAAGGGGAAGGGAGAGGGGAATCATGGTTGGGAAAAGGGGAAGGGAGAGGGGAATCATGGTTGGGAAAAGGGGAAGAGAGAGGGGAATCATGGTTGGGAAAAGGGGAAGGGAGAGGGGAATCATGGTTGGGAAAAGGGGAAGGGAGAGGGGAATCATGGTTGGGAAAAGGGGAAGGGAGAGGGGAATCATGGTTGGGAAAAGGGGAAGGGAGAGGAGAATCACGGTTGGGAAAAGGGGAAGGGAGAGGGGAATCATGGTTGCGAAAAGGGGAAGGGAGAGGGGAATCATGGTTGGGAAAAGGAGCTGGGAGAGGGGAATCATGGTTGGGGAAAGGGGAAGGGAGAGGGGAATCATGGTTGGGGAAAGGGGGAGGGAGAGGGGAGGGAATGGGAAGCACCAGAGAGACATTCTGTAATGATCAATAAACCAATTGTTTGGAATCAGATCACCTTGCCTGGTGTCTCAGGGCTGAGTGTGTCTGCACCCCCCGACCCCTGACACTCCTTCTCTGCCACCTGTCCCCACACCCCTCACCATTCCCAACATCCTTTGCTCCCGCCTGATTTACAAACTCGCTCTCCACTCCACGTTGACAAATACAGTGCTGTTTGCCAAAGTCTTAGACACCCTCGCTATATATAGACGCCTAAGACATTTGTGCAGTGCCGTGCATTCACTTTTTTAGGTGTACACCTGCTCGTTAATGCAAATATTCAATCAGCCAATCGTGTAGCAGGAGCTCAATGCCTAGAAGCATGCAGACACGGTCAAGAGGTTTAGTTGTTGTTCAGACCAAACATCAGAATGGGGGAAGAAATGTGACCTAAGTGACTTTGACTGTGGAAAGATTGTTGGTGCCAGACGGGGTGGTTTGAGTACCTCAGAAGTTGCTGATCTCCTGGGATTTTCACGCACAACAGTCTCTAGAGTTTAAAGAGAATGGTGTGAGAAACAAAAAAAAGAATCCGGTGAGCAGCAGTTCTGTGGGTGAAAACAATTTGTTAATGACAGAGGTCAGAGGAGAATGGCCGGACTGGTTCAAGCTGACAGGAAGGTGACAGTAACTCAAATCACCACACGTAACAACAGTGGGCCGCAGAAGAGCATAAAACCATAAGAAATAGGAGCAGGAGTTGGCCATCTGGCCCGTCGAGCCTGCCCCGCCATAGAATAAGATCATGGCTGATCTGACCATGGACTCATCTCCACCTACCTGCCTTTTCCCCTTAACCCATAATTCCCCTTCAGTGCAAAAATCGATCCAGCCTTGTCTTAAATACATTTACTGAGGAAGCCTCCACTGCTTCATTGGGCAGAGAATTCCACAGATTCACCACTCTCTGTGAAAAGCAGTTCCTCCTCATCTCCGTCCTAAATCTACTCCCCCGAATCTGGAGACTATATCCTCTAGTTCTAGTCTCACCTACCAGTGGACATAACTTTCCTGCCTCTGTCTTATCTATCCCTTTCATAATTTTATAAGTTTCCCTAAGATCTCCTCTCATTCTCCTGAATTCCAGCGAGTACAGTCCCAAGGGACTCAATCTCTCCTCATAGTCTAAGAGCACTCTGAACGCACCACACCAAACTTTGAAGCGGACGGGCTACAGCAGCAGAAGATCACGGACAGACGCTCCGTGGCCACTCTGTCAGCCATTGGAGACACTGAATGAAGTGGCCAGCTGAGCATCAAAATCCAGCATAAATTAAACAGAACTTCAGAAACAGAATCAAGTTTAGTATCACCAGCATATGTTGTGAAATTTGTTGTTTTTGTGGCAGCAGTACAAAGCAATACATGATAATAGCGGAAGCATGTGAATTACAGTGAATATGTATACAGTGGCATGCAAAGGTTTGGTTACCCCTGGTCAAAATTTCCATTACTGTGAATAGCTAAGCGAGTAAAAGATGAACTGATTTCCAAAAGGCATAAAGTTAAAGATGACGTATTTCTTTAATATTTTAAGCAAGAAAACTTCTGTATTTCCATCTTTTACAGTTTCAAAATAACAAAAAATGGAAAAGGGCCCAAAGCAAAAGTTTGGGCACCCTGCATGGTCAGTACTTAGTAACACCCCCTTTGGCAAGTATCACAGCTTGTAAACGCTTTCTGTAGCCAGACAAGAGTCTTTCAATTCTTGTTTGGGGGATTTTCGCCCATTCTTCCTTGCTTCTAGTTTTGTGAGATTCTTGGGCCGTCTTGCATGCACTGCTCTTTTGAGGTCTATCCACAGATTCTCGATGATGTTTAGGTCAGGGGACTGTGAGGGCCATGGCAAAACCTTCAGCTTGCGCCTCTTGAGGTAGTCCATTGTGGATCTTGAGGTGTGTTTAGGATCATTATCCTGTTGTAGAAGCCATCCTCTTTTCATCTTCAGCTTTTTTACAGACGGTGTGATGTTTGCTTCCAGAATTTGCTGGTCATCATCAATGAATTCATTTTTCCCTCTACCAGTAAATGTTCCCCATGCCACTGGCTGCAACACAAGCCCAAAGCATGATCGATCCACCCCCGTGCTTAACAGTTGGAGAGGTGCTCTTTTTGTGAAATTCTGCACCCTTTTTTCTCCAAACATACCTTTGCTCATTGCAGCCAAAAAAGTTCTATTTTAACTTCATCAGTCCACAGGACTTGTTTCCAAAATGCATCAGGCTTGTTCAGATGTTCCTTTGAACCTTTTGAATAGAACTTTCCATTCCCGAAATGTCGACTCTTTATTCCTCTCCGTAGATGCTGCCTGACCTGCTGAGTTCCTCCACAGGTGTGTGTGTGTGTGTGTGAAGGCGGTGCAGAAGAGAACGACACTCCGGGATCCGAGCTGGGACGGGGGGACTTTACGCAGCATGACGTAACAGAGTGACACAGTAACATAGCGCTTAGCCCAACGCAACCCAGATCCAACTCCCGCCACTCTTTGTCGGTGACCTCTGTGTGCCCAGGTTTCCTCCCACACTCCAAAGACTAACGGGTTAGCAGGTTAATTGGTTTACGCGGGTATAGTTGACTGGCACCACCTCATTGGGCCAGAAGGGCCCGTGTACGTAAGAAAATAAATAGTCAGATAACTCTGGCGAAGGGTCTCAGCCCAAAACGTCGACTCTTTACTCCTCTCCATAGACGCTGCCTGACCTGCTGAGTACCTCCAGCATTTCGTGCGTGTTACTCCACAGACAGATAACCAGACAGTTCAAAGAAACTTTTATTATCAGGGTACATACAGGTCACCACTTTCAGCCCTGGGATTCTTTCTCAAATCTGTAGGACAGTGACTGTAAACGTCAGGAACTGTAAACCAAACTGTGCAAATGCAGATTTAGGTAAATAGCGATAAATAACGAGCATGAAATAACAAGATAAATAGTCTTTATATTAAAAGAGTCCTATATATCCCCCCTCCTGTACCTCCTTCCTGATGGTTGAGGGGGTAATAACTGTTCCTGAACCTGGTGGTGTGGGACCTGAGGCTCCTGTACCTCCTTCCTGATGTTTGAGGGGTAATAACTGTTCCTGAACCTGGTGGTGTGGGACCTGAGGCTCCTGTACCTCCTTCCTGATGGTTGAGGGGTAATAACTGTTCCTGAACCTGGTGGTGTGGGTCCTGAGGCTCCTGTACCTCCTTCCTGATGGTTGAGGGGGTAATAACTGTTCCTGAACCTGGTGGTGTGGGACCTGAGGCTCCTGTACCTCCTTCCTGATGGTTGAGGGGTAATAACTGTTCCTGAACCTGGTGGTGTGGGTCCTGAGGCTCCTGTACCTCCTTCCTGATGGTTGAGGGGTAATAACTGTTCCTGAACCTGGTGGTGTGGGTCCTGAGGCTCCTGTATCTCCTTCCTGATGGGTGACGGGTAATAACTGTTCCTGAACCTGGTGGTGTGGGTCCTGAGGCTCCTGTACCTCCTTCCTGATGGTTGAGGGGGTAATAACTCTTCCTGAACCTGGTGGTGTGGGTCCTGAGGCTCCTGTACCTCCTTCCTGATGGTTGAGGGGTAATAACTGTTCCTGAACCTGGTGGTGTGGGTCCTGAGGCTCCTGTACCTCCTTCCTGATGGTTGAGGGGTAATAACTGTTCCTGAACCTGGTGGTGTGGGTCCTGAGGCTCCTGTACCTCCTTCCTGATGGTTGAGGGGGTAATAACTCTTCCTGAACCTGGTGGTGTGGGTCCTGAGGCTCCTGTACCTCCTTCCTGATGTTTGAGGGGTAATAACTGTTCCTGAACCTGGTGGTGTGGGACCTGAGGCTCCTGTACCTCCTTCCTGATGGTTGAGGGGTAATAACTGTTCCTGAACCTGGTGGTGTGGGTCCTGAGGCTCCTGTACCTCCTTCCTGATGGTTGAGGGGGTAATAACTCTTCCTGAACCTGGTGGTGTGGGTCCTGAGGCTCCTGTACCTCCTTCCTGATGGTTGAGGGGTAATAACTGTTCCTGAACCTGGTGGTGTGGGTCCTGAGGCTCCTGTACCTCCTTCCTGATGGTTGAGGGGTAATAACTGTTCCTGAACCTGGTGGTGTGGGTCCTGAGGCTCCTGTACCTCCTTCCTAATGGTTGAGGGGGTAATAACTGTTCCTGAACCTGGTGGTGTGGGTCCTGAGGCTCCTGTACCTCCTTCCTGATGGTTGAGGGGGTAATAACTGTTCCTGAACCTGGTGGTGTGGGTCCTGAGACTCCTGTACCTTCTTCCTGATGGCAGCAGTGAGAAAAGAGCATGGCCTGGGGGGTGGAGATCTTTGACGATGGATACTGCTTTTCTACGGCAATGTTTCAGGCAGATGTGCTCAATGGTTGGGAGGGTTTTACCCATCATGTACTGGGCTGAATCTACTGAAAGGCATTGGTGTTCCCATACCAGGCCGTAATGCACCCAGTCAGCACACTTTCCACCACACTTCTATAGAAGTTTGCCAAAGTTTTTGATGACATTCTGAACCTCCGCAGACTCCTGAGGAAGTAGAGGTGCTGTTGTGATTTCTTCTCAGTTATATTTATATGTGGGTCCAGGACAGGTCCTCTGAGATAGTGACACCCAGGAATTTAATGTTACTGACCCTCTCCACCTCTGATCCTCTGAAGATTACTGGTCCATGCACCTTGTGTCTCCCTCTCCTGAAGTCTACAATCAGATCCTTGGTCTTATTGACATCGAGTGAGAGGTTGTTGTTATTACACCACTCAGCCAAGATTTCAACCTCCCTCCTGTTTGCTGATTCATCACCCCCTTTAACAGGACCCACAACAGTGGTGTTGTCAGATAGATAAAGAGACAGATAGATAGACAAATAGAAAAATAGATGGACAGACAAGCATACAGAGAGACAAATAGATAGGCAGACAGACAGACAGATAGATAGACAGACAAACAGGTAGACAAATAAATTAGTCAACAGATAGACAGACAGATGAATAGATAGATAGACAAACAGGTAGACAAATAAATTAGTAAACAGATAGATAGACGGACAGGTATATAGATGAAAAGATAGACAGACAGATAAATAGATGGACAGACAGGCATACAAAGAGATAGATAGATTGATATGTAGATAGAGATATATAGATATATAGACAGATAGATAGATAGAAAACAATAATTTTATATATTATTTATAATTTTATATATATATCTATATCCTCTATTCTGTGTGGTATCTGTGTCTGTACTTGTATGCCTGCAACACTGCTGACAGGTTTCTTTGTGCCTGTGCCTTACCATACCGTGTACATGGTAGTAATCTCGACCCGACTGGAATCACGGTCTGGTCCGACGTCACAGTTTGAGGTCGAAGGCTCTCGTGCCACCAGACTGACACCTTGGCTGCGGGGCAGAGAGATGATCAGCCAGGCGCCGACGGAGGGGGGGAAGGGGTTAACGCTTTGACAAGCAGGCCAGCCAGCATCTACGGAAAAGAGTAAACAGCCACAAGAGTTTCGGGCCGAGACCCTTCGGCAGGACTGGAAGGAAAGAGGAGAAGTCAGAGTAAGAAGGTGGTGGGAGGGGACGAAGAAGAACACGGGGAGAACAAGGCAGTAGGTGATAGGTGAAACCAGGAGAGGGGGCGGGGGTGAAGTAAAGAGCGAGTAAAAGAGATAAGGGGCTGGAGAAGGGGGAATCTGATGGGAGAGGACAGAGGCCATGGAAGAAAGGGGAGGGGGAGAAGCACCAGAGGGAGGTGATGGGCAGGTAAGGGGATATGATGAGAGAGGGACACAGGAATGGGAGTGGGGACAAGTTACCAGAAGGTCAAGAAATCAATGTTCATGCCATCAGGGAGATCCCTGCTTTTTCTGGTGGGTGGTCTCGCAATCTACCGATGTTCAGAAGGCAACACCGGGGGGCAGCAGATGACCCCAACAGACTCATAAGTAGTGTTGGAAAATGCATGGTCATGCACTTCGGTGGTAGAAGTAAGTGTGTGGACTATTTTCCAAATGGGGAGAAAACGCGGGAATCTGAGTTGCGGATGGACTTGGGAGTCCTTGTGCAGAACACCCTGAAGGTTAACTTGAAGGTAGAGTCAGTGGTGAGGAAGGCAAATGCTACGTTAGCATTCATTTCAAGAGGTCTAGATTACAAGAGCAGGGATGTGATGCTGAGGCTTTATAAGGCACTGGTGAGGCCTCACCTTGAGTATTGTGAACAGTTCTGGGCCCCTCATCTTAGAAAAGATTGGAGATGGTTCAGGGGAGGTTCACAAGGTTGATTCCAGGAATGAAAGGGTTATCATATGAGGAACGTTTGATGGCTCTGGGTCTGTACTCGCTGGAATTCAGAAATTCCGAAGGATTGGGGGAGGTGGATCTCATTAAAACCTTTCAAATGTTGAAAGGCCTAGAGAGAGTAGATGTGGAAAGGATGTTTCCCATGGTGGGGGAGTCTAGGACAAGAGGGCACAGCCTCAGGATAGAGGGGCACCCTTTCAAAGCAGAGATGCGGAGAAATTTCTTTAGCCAGAGGGTGATGAATTTGTGGAATTTGTTGCCACAGGCAGCTGTGGAGGCCAGGTCATTGAGTGCATTTAAGGCAGAGATTGATCGGTTCTCGATTGGACATAGCATCAAAGGTTATGGGGAGAAGGCTAAGAACTGGGGTTGAGGAGGAGACAGAAATAAAGGATCTTGCATGATTGAATGGCAGAGCAGACTCGATGGTCCAGATGGCCTAATTCTGCTCTTATGTCTTATGGTTTATGGTCTAATGAAGTGTCGCCTCACCCGGAAGGACTGTTTGGGGTCCTGAGTGGTGGTGGGGGGGGAGGAGGTGCGGGGGCAGGCAAGGCCGCCTGTTTCAATTCTGCTTCCCATTCCCATTCTGACATGCCGGTCCTCCAGTGCCTCGATGAGGCCACACTCAGGTTGGAGGAGAAACACCTTATATTCCATCTGGGTAGCCTCCAACAATGATCCAAGTGTGGTCTAATCAGGCTTTACAGTGCACGTCCATCTTAATACTCCCATCCAGCACACCCTTCGATATCGTATGCATAATACTAACACCAGCACACCCTTCGATATCGTATGCTTAATACTAACACCAGCACACCCTTCGATATCGTATGCTTAATACTAACACCAGCACACCCTTCGATATCGTATGCTTAATACTAACACCAGCACACCCTTCGATATCGTATGCTTAATACTAACACCAGCACACCCTTCGATATCGTATGCTTGATACTAACACCAGCACACCCTTCGATATCGTATGCTT
>NC_092402.1:10173484-10178484 GCF_030028105.1 Mobula birostris
TTTGTGCGTTCTGCCTCGCGACCGCGTCGGTTATCTCCCACTGTCCAAAGACCTACTGGCTGAAAGGTTGAAAGGTTAATTGCATCATTGATTGTCCCGTGATTAATAGGCATCCGTTGGTCTCATGAGACCATGGATTTGCGCCTTGGAAGGTTTCCAAGCCTGGGCAAGGCAGCATGGGCAACTGCAAGTCTCCTCTCTCCACGACACCGATATTGTCCAAGGGAAGGGCATTAGGACCCATACAGCTTGGCACCGGTGTGGTCGCAGAGCAATGTGTGGTTAAGTGCCTTGCTCACAGACACAACAGGCTGCCTCGGCCGAGGCTCGAACTAGCGACCTTCAGATCACTAGACGAACGCCTTAACCACTTGGCCATGCGCCAACACGCGTCTCGTGATGAGGCTAGCGACGGGGGGGGGGGGGGGGAGGTTGCAGGGCGCGAAGGGCCGGAAGGACGTACTCCGCGCTGATCTCAAATTTAAAAAGAAGTATTAAAAAAAAATAAAAGACAAAAAAAATCTCCAAGCGCAAGAGAAAGAAGAAGAAGAGAAAAAAAAATTACAAATCGCGCAAACGATTAAAGTCCGCAGTGTTGTTGAGTCAAGAGTCAGTGGGGTATGGAGTCGGTTGTCCAGGAGAAGCGGGGAGGAAGGCGCGGGTCAAATCTGTGGTTGATACCTCCGGCACATCAGAGGCATCGGCCAAAGAGAGCGCAGGTGCCCGGCATCCCTGTTAAACCGCGGCAGCGTCGATTGCAACGCTCAAACGCGCGTCCGACAACCAGCTGTTTAGTAAAAGAAGGGGAATTGTTTTAAAAGCAAAATAATAATGATATATTTTTTTAAAAAAAGAACGATCGTACGAAAGAAATAAACTAACGGGGTCTGCGTGTGGGGTGAGATGCGATGTTCTGCTCGCACCATTAGCCCGCACATAACGAAAAGACCAATCAGAGATATTAAATGCGGAGCGAGAGGGGAGAAGCGTTGTTGTATCTGCGGGGTCTACAGACCTTAATTGATCTTTTAATGCACTTGGCTGCAGCTTTCAATTCCGCGTCTTATTTTGTTGTATTACCAGTCAGAGTTCAGTGATTTATGCAATAGATTAGTTGCGGGGTCCTGGGAAATCCTGCTCCCGTTCACAGCCAGCGCGCAAGCAATGATGTTAAACCGCTCAAGCAACGCTGGCTGAGCGATGCAGGTCCCCGGGTAACGCCGTATTTTTTAACCATGCATATTAATACAGGCCTCCCGGGCCGGAGGGGGGGCGGACTCTTCCCTCGGTAGCCCTCAGCTGGGTTATTGTGTGCGTTTGTCGGTTTTCAGCTGCAAAATATGAAATAGAATTTTTAAAAAATACCGCAGATATATATTATGCCGGGCATCTGGCGAGAGGCTGCGGGAAATGATATTCTGCTGGTGGGGTGATGTTGCTTTAGGGAAGAGATTTCGTCCCAGTCTGCTTCTATTCCCATTTTCTTTTGCACATCTCCTGGTTAATAAATGAACAAATGCGCACACACACACACACACACACACCACAGAAATATCCTCCTGCGTGACGAGCGCGCTGCTGTGTGTCTGCGCAGCGAATTCCAGCAGGTGCCGGGGCCGTGCGCTTGCAAGGGGGCGGCGCGGAGAGGCGAGAGAGGGCCGGCGGTTTTTTATCCCGCTCGCCTGAGCCCTGCCCCGTCGCTCTGCTGTCCTACCTGCTAGCTCTTGGCCCAAGATCGCCATTCATCATGCTGTTGAGC
Source organism: Mobula birostris (assembly GCF_030028105.1). Classification (NCBI taxonomy): domain Eukaryota; kingdom Metazoa; phylum Chordata; class Chondrichthyes; order Myliobatiformes; family Myliobatidae; genus Mobula; species Mobula birostris. The sequence continues at coordinate 10,175,244 of NC_092402.1, forward strand.
GTCCTAATGAGTGCCAGAGAGGACCACTTGACTGTTGGAGAGCGCGCAGCGCGCAAAGAAAGTTTGTCTTCATTAGGGCAGCTGGACAGATCCTCTGGCCAGCGGCTGCTTAAAGAGGCTTTTAAATTTTATTTATCACATGTAAAAGGCAGTGGTGAGGGCCTCATTTGGAGCACCGGGAGCAGTTCGGACCCCTTGTCTGAGAAAGGATGCGCTGTCACTGGAGGGGGTTCCGGGAAAGTGATTCGCGGACTGGAAGACTTGGCGTGTGAAGAGCGTTTGATGGCTCTGGGCCTGTACCCACGGGAATTCAGAAGAATGAAGGGTGACCTAATTGAAAACTATCGGGTGGTGAAAGGTGTGAAGATGGTTCCGCTGGTGGCGGGCGGGGGGTCGAGGACGAGAGGGACGTCTAGTTAGAACGGAGATGAGGAGGGATTTCCTCAGGCAGAGGCTGGTGAATCTGTGGAATTCATCGCCACAGATGGCTGTGGAGGCCAAGTCATTTAAAGCAGAGGTTGATAGATTCTTGATTAGTCAGGGCGTGAAGGGATGCAGGGAGAAGATTGGGGCAGAGAGGGAAAATGGATCAGTTCTGATGAAATGGTGGAGCAGACTCAATGGCCTAATTCTGCTCCTATACTTTATGGTCTTATGGGAGCGTCATTGTGCTTCAACCAGTACTTGCTGAGAGCAGTCCGCAAGTGTCCATAAGACCATCTGACATAGGGACAGAATCAGGCCATTCAGCCCATCTGTAAATCCATCACGGCTGATTTGCGATCCCTCTGAACGCCGCTCTCCTGCCTTCGCCCTGTGACCTTTGACACCCTGACTAACCAGGAACGATTAGCTGCCACTTTCAACACACCCAATGGCTCAGCCTCCACAACGAGCCTGCGGCAATGAATTCCACAGATTCACCGCCGTCTGGCTAAAGAAATCCCTCCTCGTCTTGGCCGCAAAGGAGCATCCCGCCATTCTGAGGTTGCCGCCTTCTGGTCCGAGGCTCTCCCGTGAAGTGAATCATCCTCGCCTCACCCTCTTCATCTCGGCCTTTCAATAATCCATTTGTTTCAATGAGTTCCTCCCTCATTCTTCGAAGAGCTCCATTGAGTACAGACCCAGACCAACCAAACGCTCCTCATTTGTTAACCCTTTGGTTTCTGGGATCCTCCTCTGGAACCGCCCCCCCCCCCCCCCAATGCCAGCAAATCCTTTCTTAGGTAAGGGGGGCTCCAAAAGGCTCACAATACTCTGAGTGGTCTGACAACTGCTTCAAAAAGGTGCCTTGCTTTTCTATTCCAGTCCTCCCGAAATGTCTGCTAACATTGTATTAGCCTTCCTTGCCACACGCACGTTGATCAAGATTCTTTGCACGGCAGAGGTCTGAATTTTCTCCCCACCAGAGTGTTCTGTCAAGCCTTTTCCAGCTGACGCCTCCCAGCCTGCAGCTGCATGCACCTCTCATTCTCCACCCGGCCAATAGGACTCACCCCTCTCGCCCATTCTGGACTCATCACCGGCAGCCTATTAAAACCCCGGGCTCTCAGCCACAGTCCTTGTTCACTCATCACACCAGCTGCTCCCATCTTTCACTCTCCCTGCCTAAAGTTCACTTTGTTACCTGGTTGTGTTTATTTCTTGTTCTCTCTCATTTTACCCCCACCCCCCACCCCTCACGGCTTGTTGTTTTGCGGTCTGTCATGAAGGCTATTGCTCCGTGCTGAATTCTCTCGGCCTCTTGGCTTTCGGGTCGAGTCTCCTCTACCTGTAGGTAGCCGCCGACTCTCCGCTTCTTTGTCCGGATCTGCTCAGGGATAAACATAGAATAGAAACATAGAGAACCTACTACACAATACAGGCCCTTCGGCCCACAAAGCTGTGCCGAACATGTCCTTACCTGAGAAATTACCGTAGCCCTCTATTTTTCTGAGCTCCATATACCTGTCCACTTGGCACATGGCCAAGTGGTTAAGGCATTCGACTAGCGATCTGAAGGTTGCTAGTTCGAGCCCCAGCCGAGGCAGCATGTTGTGTCCGTGAGCAAGGCACTTAACCACACATCGCTCTGCGACCACACCAGTGCCAAGCTGTATGGGTCCTAATGCCCTTCCCTTGGACAACATCGGTGGCGTGGAGAGGGAAAACTTGCACCATGGGCAACTGCCGGTCTTCCATACAACCTCGCCCTGGAGAGTGAAGATTTTCCAGGCACAGACCCATGGTCTCGCAAGACTAACAGATGCCTAAAATATACCTATCCAGGAGTCTCTTAAAAGACTCTAATGTATCCGCCTCCACCACCACCGCTGCAGCCAGCCCATTCCACGCACTCACCACTCTCTGTATAAAAAACTTACCCCTGACATCTCCTCTGTACCTACTTCCAAGCACCTTAAAACTGTGCCCTCTCGTGCCAGCCATTTCAGTCCTGGAAAAAAGCCTCTGACTATCCACACGATCAATGCCTCTCATCATCTTATACACCTCTATCAGGTCACCTCTCATCCTCCACTGCTCCAAGGAGAAAAAGCTGAGTTCACTCAATTGAGTTCCCCAATCCAGGCAACATCCTTGTAAATCTCCTCTGCACCCTTTCTATGGTTTCCACGTCCTTCCTGTAGTGAGGCATCATCCTTCCTATAGTAAAGCTGCAAGCAGGACAGAGCATGGCCCCATCACGGCCAATCCCATCCTGAGCAGGCCACAGCCCTCACTCAAATCAGGCCTGAGCCAAATATGTGGATTTTGAGCGACAGACACAAAACGTTAGACTGGGCAAGTCAGGCAGCATCTACGGACATTTGGGGCTGAGACCCCCCTTCTACAGGTCTGGAAAGGAAGGGAGGGGGCAGAAGCCAGAATAAGAAGGTGGGAGGGAAAGGACTACCAACTGGCTGGCGATAGGTGAGAAGTGGGGTGAAGGATGGTGGGTGCATTGGGGAGAGGGCGTTGAAGAAAGAAGCTGGGAGGTGATAGGTGGAAGAGGTAAGGGGCTGAAGAAGAAGGGATCTGATTGGAGAAGACGGTGGACCGTGGATGAAAAGGGAGTGAGGGAGGGGGAACCAGAGGGAGGAGATGAGCAGGTGAGGAGAGGAGGAGGGCTGTGAGGTCAACTAGAGTGGAGAATGGAAGAAGAGAGGGGTGATTGATAAGTTTGGTGAATTGATGTTCGTATCATCAGGTTGGGGGGCCATCCAGACGGAATGTGGGGTGTTGCTCCTCCAACCCGCGCTTG
>NC_092402.1:10183484-10243484 GCF_030028105.1 Mobula birostris
GCGAATTCTCCTTCCAGTAAAACAGAAAGTTTCCCTCCTCCTCCCCTCTTCTTCCATTCCCTACTCTGGCCTCTTACCTCTCCTTCTCGCCTATCACCTCCCCTCCTCGGCTTTGTCCCACAGTCCACTTCCCTCTCCTATCAGATTCCTTCTTCTTCAGCCCTCGGCCTTTTTCCTCCAATCACCTCCCAGCTTCTTCCTTCATCTCCCCGCTTTCTCCCCACCCAACCTGTCATCTTCGAGCCCCTCCTTCCCCCTCCCCTCCCATCTCTCTATTCTGGTATCCTCCCCCTTTCCTTCCCAGTCCTGAAAAAGGGTCTCGGCCCGAAACGTCGACTGTTTGTTAATTTGGTATGCGTTATTAATCACCATCGGCGCTGCCCGACCTGCTGAGTTCCTCCAGCGTTTTTGCGTGTGTCTGTCAGCTGCCTGGTTCCCAAGTCTAAAAGGGGGCCTTGTCCAATCTGTGAAGACGCAGGGGGAACTGAATCAGACCTCAGTACCGGTAAACGTTGAGGACATTCGGCCCATCAGGGTTTATCCCACCAACGGCCCGAACCTATGCCAGGACTCAGCTCTCCCTCAGGACACGAAACAACAGAACTCATTACAGGCATGACCCTGTAACCCGCTCCAAGATCTAACCCTTCCCTCCCACATAGTCCTTCACTTCCCTTCCATCCCTGTTCCGATCTAACCATCCCTCAAGTCTCCCTCGTGTGTCTGCCTCTGCCACCACCCATGGCAATGTGTCCCACCGCTCACTGTGTAAAAACACCTACCGCTGAGGCCCCCCTACACTTTCCTCCGATCAGCTTGAAAATGGTGCCGTAGCATGGCAGGCTCCAGGCCGAGTACGGGGGGGGGGGGGCCATCCCTACGGGTCAGTATGGGTACGATGGGCCGAGCGGTCTGTCTCCATGACACAAAGCAGCTGGTTGTGGACGACAGGAGGAATGGAGACGGGCTAGCCCCTATTGACATCAATGGATCTGGGGTTAGGAGGGGGAACAGCTTTGAGTTCCTTGGCATAAACATCACTGAGGCCCACACGTGGTCTATACATACCGGCTATGTGGTTGAAGAAGTTTTGTGTGGGCCCCCAAATCCTAAGGACTTTCGACATGTAACGGCCTTTGCCCCCACTGACTCGGGTTGCCTGGGGTGAATAGCCGTCGACCCCGCCAAACAGTGCAAATATTTTGGTGCGGATACGGTGTGAGGCGCCCAATGATCAGCCACGGCACAAATATCAAACAATATACCAAGTGTGAGTAAAGAATTATACTTTATAGCAAGTTTTGGTTATGGGTCAGTTACAACAACTAAAAGTAAGTAACTTAACAGTCTTGTGCACATAATATTTCAATACGTTGGAGCTCTCACCACCGATTCCATCTGCAACGTTCTTCCGAGACTCCGGCCACCCTCCGAACCCCCGAGGTCCGGTATCCACCACCCTGGAACCGCTGTCCGTTCCCCGCACGTCTGCCCTCTCTGCTCACCTCCCGAGAAAAGCCCGCGCTCCTCAACTCAGCGCACATATACAAGATAACATAACATGACTTCCATTGGCTAGCAAATGAATACAATTCCCATTATCACACTGTAAAACCCAAACATTGCTGATACAGAGAACCCCTTGCTCAGCAGTTAACAGTACGAGAAGCCATTTTGGTAATAAGCGATTAACAGATAACAGTCCAGCTAATATTACTGAGGACCCTACATACAGGGGCACAATTGAGAGCATCCTGACTGGCTGGTATGGAAATTGTCGGGACGGGAATCGGAATCGGAGTTCCTGGGAAGTTCGGCTTGTGTCGGACGGTGCGGAGTTGCTCGACCCAGCAGTCGCCCCCCCCATCCCTCCCTCCTCCCGACAATTTATGACAGACTACACCTGCCCATACACCTCCTCCCTCACCTCCACTCGAGGGCCCAAACGCTGCTTCTGGGCAAGGCAACGTTTCACCTGCAGCTCTGCTGGGGGGGCGCCCATTGTGTCCAGTGCTCCCGATGCGGCCTCCTCTACCCCAGCGAGACCCGCGAAATCGTGGGGGGGGGGGGGGAACCGCTTCGTCCGGCACCTCCTCTCCATCTGAACTTATCGATGGCCAAACATTTCAACTCCCGTTCCCGTTCCCGTTGCGACATGTCGGTCCACGGCCTCCTCCTGTGCCGTGATGGAGCCACCCTCAGGGTGGAGGAGCAATAGCTTATATTCCGTCTGGGTAGCCTCCAACCCGACGGCATGGATATCGATTTCTCCTTCTGGTAAACAAATTTTAACCCCTCCCCCTTCTATTCCCTACCCTGGCCTCTTACCTCTTCTCACCTGCCCCTGGGCCCACTCTCCTCTCCTATCAGATTCCTCCCTCTCCAGTCCTTTACCTTTTCCACCCACCTGGCTTCACCTATCACCTCCTTTCCCCTCCCACCACCTTTTTATTCTGCTGTCTTTCCCCCTGCCCGTGTGTGGGCACGTGGCCAAGTGGTTAAGGCATTGGGCTAGCAACCTGAAGGTCGTGAGTTTGAGCCCCAGCTGAGGGAACGTGTTGTGTCCTTGATCAAGGCACTTAATCACACATTGACACCGGTGCCAAGCTGTATGGGTCCTAATGCCCTTCCCTTGGACAACATGGGTGTCGTGGAGAGAAGAGACTTGCAGCATAGGCAACTGCTAGTCTTTCATACAACCTTGCTCAGGCCTGCATCCTGGAGAGTGAAGACTTTCCAGGCGCAGATCCATGGTCTCGCAAGACTAACGGATGCCTTCCCCCTTCCTTCCCAGTCCTGAAGAAGGGTTTTGCCCCGAGGAGTCGACTGTTTAATCCTCTCCATCGATGTTCCCTGACCTCCTGGTTCCCTCCGGCATTTTGTGTGTGTGTGTGTGTTGCTTTCTCTTTCTGCTGTCTTTTTCCACGACATATTTAATTTAATTTTTTTTATATATTTCTTATTGTAATTTATTTAATTACCTTGGTAGCTTTATATCACAAGATGCTAGAAGTAAAGTAGAAATAAAAAGAAGAATTGCCATTGCCAAAACCAGCTTCCAACAAAATGAAACCCATTTTTACCGACAGACACATTTCTATGACAACAAGGCTTAGGCTACTAAAATGTTACATCCGGTCAATCTTGCTGTATGCTTCCGAAACATAGACCATAACACCAGAACTCCAAAGAAGCTTAGAAGCAGCAGAAATGTGGTTTCTTAGAAGATTGCTGAAAATATCATATAGAGATAGGGTAACTAATGGGACAGTAATCCAACGTGCCCACACAAAAAGATCTTTAATGAGAACATTAAATGAGAGGAGACTCAAATTCCTGGGCCATGTCATCGGAAAGGGGGAAACAGAATGCCTTACATTACAAGGTCGTATGCCTGGGAAATGCGGAAGAGGAAGGCAAAGAAGAAAATATATGGACACTGTGAAAGAACTAACGGAACTAAGTGTGCAAGATATCATTGACGCCGTGAGGGATCGTTCAATGTGGAGTGCCATGATCGCCCAAGCGTGTAATGTGCAAGGAACATGAAGAAGAAGAAGATTGTAATTCATAGTTTTTTTCTAATATGTTTGGCACTGTGCTGCTGTTGCAAAACAACAAATTTCATGACATCAACCGGTGATACGAAACCTGATTCCAATTCTGATTGTGACGGGAAACACAGGCGATATCCCAGGGACAACCTCTGGCTCTTCCCCGCTTATTTCATCCGCAGGGAAAGAACCCGGATGAAGTACAAAGTTCAAAGCAAATTTGCTATCAAGCTACATATATGTCACCATAGACAACCCTGAGATTCGTTTTCTTCCGGCCATTGACAGTAAACACAAAGAAACACAACAGAATAAATTAGACAACACAAAACAACACAGGCAAATAACCAGTCCGCAAAGGACACCAAACCGTGCCAATACAAAATGAGAAAATAGCCAAAATAATAATAACAATTTTAAAATAAGCAATAAATATCGAGAACGCGAGTTCTGGAGTTCTTTGAAAGTGAGTCTGTAGGTTGTGGGAACACTTCAGTGTTGAGGTGAGTGAAGTTGTCCACGCTGGTTCAGGAGCTTGATGGTTGAGGGGTAATAACTGTTCCTGAACCTGGTGGTGTGGGACCTGAGGCTCCTGTACCTCCTTCCTGATGGTTGAGGGGTAATAACTGTTTCTGAACCTGGTGGTGTGGGACCTGAGGCTCCTGTACCTCCTTCTTGATGGTTGAGGGGTAATAACTGTTTCTGAACCTGGTGGTGTGGGTCCTGAGGCTCCTGTACCTCTTTCCTATTGGTTGAGGAGTAATAACTGTTCCTGAACCTGGTGGTGTGGGTCTTGAGGCTCCTGTACCTCCTTCCTGATGGTTGAGGGGTAATAACTGTTACTAAACCTGGTGGTGTGGGTCCTGAGGCTCCTGTACCTCCTTCCTGATGGTTGAGGGGTAATAACTGTTACTAAACCTGGTGGTGTGGGTCCTGAGCCTCCTGTACCTCTTTCCTGATGGTTGAGGGGTAATAACTGTTACTAAACCTGGTGGTGTGGGTCCTGAGGCTCCTGTACCTCTTTCCTGATGGTTGAGGGGTAATAACTGTTACTAAACCTGGTGGTGTGGGTCCTGAGGCTCCTGTACCTCACCTGGTGGTGTGGGTCTTGAGGCTCCTGTTCTCCTTCCTGATGGTTGAGGGGTAATAACTGTCCCTGAACCTGGTGGTGAGGGTCTTGAGGCTCCTGTTCTCCTTCCTGTTGGTTGAGGGGGAATAACTGTTCCTGAACATGGTGGTGTGGGTCCTGACGCCCCTGTACCTCCATCGTGATGGAGACAGTGAGAAGAAAGCACGTCCTGGGTAGTGGAGGTCCTCGATGATAGATGCTGCTTTCCTGCGACTCTACCCCACCAAATGAACATTTTCAACGGACTCTCAAAAAGTGTGAAGATAATATCTAAGAAGGAAAAAACACTTCAGAATCCTAAAAACTGCAGCGGCCTCTGTGTTGTAGAAAAATTCTTATTACAGAGATAATGGAAAAAAATGATAAGAAGATTCAGTTGCCAGATAGCGGGACCAACTGATTAAAACTCCCAGGAAGGTTGGAGGGGGGTGGGATGGGTTGGTGGTGGCTGTGATATTCTTTGGAAGAAAGCTAGGGGTGACCTCAGAGCAGACTGTGAGATGGTGAAGGAGCAGAATTAGACCACTCACCCATCGAGTCTGCTCTGCCATTCCATCATGGCTGGTATACTATCCCTCTCAACCCCACTCTCCTGCCTTCTCCCCGTAACCTTTGACGCCCCGACTAATCAAGAACCTATTGACCTCCAGTTTAAATATGACTCACCTCCATTCTGAAGAGTCATCCCTGTATTCTAAGACTGTGCTCTTTGGTCCTAGACTCCCGCATTACAGAAACATCCTCTCCACATCCACTCTATCTGTGCCCTCTGGTCCTAGACTCCCCCACTATAGGAAACATCCTCTCCACATCCACTCTATCTGTGTCCTCTGGTCCTAGACTCACCCACTATAGGAAACATCCTCTCCACATCTACTCTATCTGTGCCCTCTGGTCCTAGACTCCCCCACTACAGTAAACATCCTCTCCACATCCACTCTATCTGTGCCCTCTGGTCCTAGATTCGCCCATTATAGGAAACATCCTCTCCATATCCACTCTATCTGTGTCCTCTGGTCCTAGACTCCTCCACTATAGGAAACATCCTCTCCACATCCACTCTATCTGTGTCCTCTGGTCCTAGACTCCCCCCACTATAGGAAACATCTTCTCCACATCCACTCTATCTGTGTCCTCTGGTCCTAGACTCCCCCACTATAGGAAACATCCTCTCCACATCCACTCTATCTGTGTCCTCTGGTCCTAGACTCCCCCACTATAGAAAACATCCTCTCCGGATCCACTCTATCTGTGCCCTCTGGTCCTAGACTCCCCCACTATCGGAAACATCCTCTCCCTATCCACTTAATCTTCAATAGGTTTCAATGAGATTACCCCACCATTCTTCGAAACTCCAGTGAGTACAGGCCCAGAGCCATCAAGCACGCCTCATACATTAACCCTTTCATTCCCAGGATCATCCTTAACCACCTCCTCTGGATGCTTTCCAATGTCAGCACATCCTTCCTTAGATGAGGCATCCAAAACGGCTCACAGTGCTCAAGTGAGGCCCCACTGGTGCCTTGTAATACCTCAACATTTAACCCTTTCTTTATAGTCTATTTCTCTGAAATGAATGCCAACATTGCATTTGCCTTCCTCACCACCGACCGAGCCTGCAATGTAACCTTCAGAGAGTCCGGCACGAGGGCTGTCAACTTCCTTTGCACCTCTCACTTTTGAATTTGCTCCCCATTTTGAAAATAGTATATCCCTTTATTCCTTTGTCCAAGGTGCATGACTATGCAATTCTGGAGACTGTATTCTATCTTTGCCCGTTCTCTCAATCTGACAAAGTCATTCTGCAAACTCCCTGCTTCCTCAACACCACCTGTCTTTGTACCATTTTGCACACATTCCGTCATCTGAATCATTGACATATAATGTGAAGTGTAGCAGTCCCAATACACTCCACCAGACGACACAGATAGAGTGGATGTGGAGAGGATGTTTCCTATAGTGGGGGAGGCTAGGACCAGAGGACACAGATAGAGTGGATGTGGAGAGGATGTTTCCTATAGTGGGGGAGTCTAGGACCAGAGGACACAGATAGAGTGGATGAGGAGAGGATGTTTCCTATAGTGGGGGAGTCTAGGACCAGAGGACCACATAGAGTGCATGTGGAGAGGATGTTTCCTATAGTGGGGGAGTCTAGGACCAGAGGACACAGATAGAGTGGATGTGGAGAGGATGTTTCCCATAGTGGGTGCACCTAAGACCAGAGGACACAGATAGAGTGCATGTGGGAGGATGTTTCCTATAGTGGGGGAGTCTAGGACCAGAGGACACAGATAGAGTGGATGTGGAGAGGATGTTTCCTATAGTGGGGGGAGTCTAGGACCAGAGGGCACAGGTAGAGTGGATGTGGAGAGGATGTTTCCTATAGTGGGGGGAGTCTAGGATCAGAGGGCACAGATAGAGTGGATGTGGAGAGGATGTTTCCTATAGTGGGGGAGTCTAGGACCAGAGGACACAGATAGAGTGGATGTGGAGAGGATGTTTCCTATAGTGGGGGAGTCTAGGACCAGAGGACCAGATAGAGTGGATGTGGAGAGGACGTTTCCTATAGTGAGGGAGTCTAGGATAAGAGGACCAGATAGAGTGGATGTGGAGAGGATGTTTCCTATAGTGGGTGCACCTAAGACCAGAGGACACAGATAGAGTGCATGCGGGAGGATGTTTCCTATAGTGGGGGAGTCTAGGACCAGAGGGCACAGATAGAGTGGTCCCTGTCGACACAACTAATCACTGGCAGCCAACCAGAATCCGCCCTTTTGTTCCTGCTCTTTACCTCCTGCCAGTCAGCCAATCTTCTAACCCTAATGCGTCCAATGATTTCTGTGTTAAAAAAAAATCTTCCCCTGATATCCCCTCCCTAGACTTTCCTCCAATCACCTTAAGACACAGCATAACAACAGTGAGCCCACACCACCAGTTACACCACATGACCAATCCTTACGTCTTTGGAATGTGGGAGGAAACTGGAGCCCCTGGGGAAAAACCCACGCTGTCACGATACAAACTCCTTACCGGCAGCGCTGGGGATTGAACGCCAATTGCTGGCGGCCATAAAGCCTCTTGCTAATCGCTACGACACTGTGCTTGTCCATTGGTTGACTGCGTAATAACTGTTCCTGAACCTGGTGGTGTAAGTACTGAGGCTCCTGTACCTCCTTCCTGATGGTTGAGGGGTAATAACTGTTCCTGAACCTGGTGGTGTGGGTCCTGAGGCTCCTGTACCTCCTTCCTGATGGTTGAGGGGTAATGACTGTTCCTGAACCTGGTGGTGTGGGTCCTGAGGCTCCTGTACCTCCTTCCTGATGGTTGAGGGGTAATAACTGTCCCTGAACCTGGTGGTGTGAGTCCTGAGGCTCTTGTACCTCCTTCCTGATGGTTGAAGGGTAATAACTGTTCCTGAACCTGGTGTTGTGAGTCCTGAGGCTCCTGTACCTCCGTCCTGATGGCAGCTGTGAAGACAGATCGTGTCCTGGACGGTTGGTGAGGGGGAGGGTTCTTGATTTCGGGCTCTGCTTTCCTGCAGCAGCGTTCCTTGTAGGTGCGCTCGATGGCAGGGAGGGCTGTACCAGTGATGGACTGGGGCCCTATCCACTACTACTCCAATTGAGGGCATTGGCATTTCCATACCAGGCTGCGATGGGGACCGGCCCAATAGGTTCTCTACAGCATTAACCTGAGAAAACAGCATTCTCAGTTAACTAGATCTATCTATCCAAGACTTTATCTCTTCTACAGCGGGACGGCCACTAGTGACCACGGGACAATTAGAACCCACTTTCGACAACGTGTGGTGGGGAGGCGCTAGACGAAAGCACAATCGTGTCAGCTTTTAAGAAGGGAGAAAACTTGAGGGATAGATTGGTCAGCCCCAAACTGTGGGGGAGGAAACTGTGGGAGGTGAAAACCCTTACTAATGTCTAAAAGCATTTAGGAGGGAGCCTCTGCAAAGTGGGGCCAGGGAGAGCAGGGGGTAACCAGTGAACAGTAGAACGTAGTACATGTAGCTCAGTGTCGACTCTGCCCTGTCACAGGGAGCAGCCTCAGAGTCAGACTCGCAGGACACCTCAGCGACATTGCAAAGGAAGGCCAGAGCGGAGCTGTTGACAGGCATTTCCAGCAACATGGCATCCAGTCTTCAGAGATCCTGGGCCTGGGGGTTAACACGAGCTGGTCAAGCCTTCAGAGAAAAGCTGCAGAGGGGAATCGCATTGAAACGCTACAAAACCCGCTCCCCAAATGCTTAGAACACATCTGCCCCTAAATGGTCTCAAGCCTAACAACTAGGCCTATAAATTCTGACTGGATTTATAAAATTAGAACTTTCAGTATATGATGACAGATTCGATCCAGACTGCAGACCCCCACGCACAGAGAGGCAGAGGAGATCACCGAGAACTACACAAAGCAGAGGTGGTGTCTCCTCTTTAAGCCCTCATTACAGAACTCTCGAGGCAGACCAACTCAAATGGCACCTCACCCCATCCCACAGGTAGATATGCGGCATCTCTCTCTCTCCCCACCAGGCCTACCCTTTCTCTCCTCGCCAGGCCTCCCTCCCTCCCTCTCTCTTTCCCCTCCCAACCAGGCCTACACTCTCTCTCCCCGCCAGGCCTCCCTCCCTCTCTCTCTCTGACTGCCAGGCCTCCCTCCCTCCCTCTCTCTCTGCCTGCCAGGCCTCCCCCCGTCCTTCTCTCTCTGCCTACCAGGCCTCCCTCCCTCCCTCTCTCTCTCTCTCTTCCCCCCCCCCACCAGGCCTACCCTCTCTCTCCCCGCCAGGCCCTCCCTCCTCCCTCTCTCTCCCTCCCTCCCTTTCTCTCTCCCTCTCCCTACCCTCCTCTCTCTCTCTCTCTCTCTCTCTCTCTCTCTCTCTCTCTCTCTCTCTCTCTCTCTCTCTCTCTCTCTCTCTCTGCCCACCAGGCCCTCCCTCCCTCTCTCTTCCCTGCAGGCCTCCCTCTTTCTTGGCCCCCGCCAGGCCCTCACCTCCGATATCAGCCCGAGAACAGCCTCCTTGGTTAATCGACACGATGTGCCTTCCTGCGCAGGACTTCATCTCTCACAAACAAATTTCTACCTTTCACGAAGTTTCACAGTCAATTTGAAAGATGTTTGCCTTCTCCAGTATCTCCTCAGAGGCCGATTCTTTCCCTGAGAGTGTAATATTGCTTCTGTGTGATCTACACAGTCCATTACACAGGAAGACATTGATGATTAAACACTGCATTCGTTGCACAGGGGAATTCAGAAGGGCGCCAACGTTTCTTGAAAGCTAATTAAAATAAACATTTTTAGGAAGAGACAAAGGGATTTTAGTCTGAACCAGTCTATTTGGCCTCTGCGCTTTGACTGTCATCCTCATCACTGCCTTCTGCCTCCTACCTCTGCCCGTTCCCTCTGAAGAAATACGGAGTTCTGTCCCGGGAAGCATGGAGAGATCCCGTTTGGACGGTCCAAACTTGGGAGGCAGAGTCCAGGGTTGGTGGCCGGGATTCCTTGCAGAGGGATCTTGGGATGCAGGTCCACAGAACTGGCTTGCCCACAGAAGGCAAAGAGTGGTAGTAGACAGGTCATATTCTCCATGGAGATCAGTGACCAGTGGTGTGCCTCAGGGATCTGTTCTTTGTGATTTTTATAAATGACCTGGATGAGGAAGAGGAGGGGTGTATTAGTAAATTTGCTGATGACACAAAGGTTGGAGGTGTTGTGGATAGTGTGGAGGGCTGTCAGGGGTTACAATGGGACATTGACAGGATGCAAAACTGGGCTGAGAAGTGACAGATGGAGTTCAACCCAGATCAATGTGAGGTGCTTCATTTTGGTAGGTCAAATATGATGGCAGAATATAATATTAATGGTAAGACTCTTGGCAGTGTGGAGGATCAGAGGGATCTTGGGGTCTGAATCCGTAGGACACTCAAAGCTGCTATGCAGGTTGACTCTGTGGTTAAGAAGGCATACAGTGCATTGGCCTTCATTAACCATGGGAAATAGTTTAAGAGCCGAGAGTTAATGTTACAGCTGTATAGGATCCTGGTCAGACCCCACTTGGAGTACCGTGCTCACTTCACTATAGGAAGGATGTGGAAACCACAGAAAGGGTGCAGAGGAGATTTACAAGGATGTTGCCTGGATTGGGGAGCGTGCCTTATGAGAATAGGTTGAGTGAACTCGGCCTTTTCTCCTTGGAGCGACGGAGGATGAGAGGTGACCTGATAGAGGTGTACAAGATGATGAGAGGCATTGATCGTGTGGATAGTCAGAGGCTTTTTCCCAGGGCTGAAATGACTAGCACAAGAGGGCACAGTTTTAAGGTGCTTGGAAGTAGGTACAGAGGAGATGTCAGGGGTAAGTTTTTTATGCAGAGAGTGATGAGTGTGGGGAATGGGCTGCCGGCAATGGTGGTGGAGGTGGATATGATAGGGTCTTTTAAGAGACTCCTGGATAGGGACATGGAGCTAAGAAATATAGAGGGCTATGGGTAACCCTAGGTAATTTCTAAGGTAAGGACATGTTCAGCACAGCTTTGTGGGCCAAAGGGCCTGTATTGTGCTGTAGGTTTTCTGTGTTTGTAGTGTGTGTGTATATATATATATATATATATATATATATATATATGATGCGTAAGACTTTTGCACAGTACTGTTGTAATTTTATGTATTGCCCTGTACTGCTGCCACAAAAAACAACAAATTTCATGACATATGTGAGTGATGATAAACCTGATTCTGATCTGGGTCTCTATTGTGGACTGGGAGTGGGAAGGGGGCAGGGAAAGGGGAATCATGGTTGGGAAAAGGGGAAGGGAGAAGGGAGGGAGTGGGAAACACCAGAGAGACATTCTGTAATGATCAATAAACCAATTGTTTGGAATCAAATGACCTTGCCTGGTGTCTCAGGGCCCTGCGGCCTCTCCTGTTGGAATTGCTGTCCCAGGCCATGAAGGGCACATCCTTTGGCCCGTAATATTGAACCCTGCCTCCACGAAGTCTCCGACAGTCAGGGAAAACATGGAAGAAGAATCTTCCAATTGTCCAACAACCGCCCCCCGTCAGCTGATACATTCATCCTCCTCTGTGCAGAGTGGAGGAGGTGACGTTGAGAGTCTAGTTCGGATGCAGATTGGTTTGTGTGAACAGGAGAGAGTCTGCAGATGCTTGAAATCCAGAGCATCACACACACAAGCGCACAACAGGCTGGCGGAACCCAGCAGGTCAGGCAGCGCCTGTGGAAATGAATAGACAGTCGACGTCTTGGGCCGAGGCCCTTCATCAGGACTGGAAAGGAAAGGGGAAGAGGCCGGAATAGAAAAGTGGGGTGAGGGGGATGGAGGAGAGCTGGAAGGTGATGGGTGAAGCCAGGTGGGTGGGGGAGGTGAAGGGCTGCGGGGGGTGGGGAAGGAATCTGATCGGAGAGGAGAGTGGACCGTGGGAGAAAGGGAAGGAGGAGGGACACCAGGGGGAGGTGATGGGTAGGAAAGGTAAAGGGCTGGAGTGGAAGGAATCTGATCAGAGAGGAGAGTGGACCATGGGAGAAAGGGAAGGAGTAGGGACACCAGGGGGAGGTGATGGGTGGGAAAGGTAAAGGGCTGGAGAGGAAGGAATCTGATGGGATAGGAGAGTGGACCATGGGAGAAAGAGAAGGAGGGACACCAGGGGGAGGTGATGGGTGGGAAAGGTAAAGGGCTGGAGAGGAAGGAATCTGATCGGAGAGGAGAGTGGACCATGGGAGAAAGGGAAGGAGGAGGGACACCAGGGGGAGGTGATGGGTGGTAAAGGTAAAGGGCTGAAGAAGAAGGAATCTGATCGGAGAGGAGAGTGGACCGGGGGAGAAAGGGAAGGAGGAGGGGACTCAGGGGGAGGTGATAGGCAGGTGAGAAGAGGTAATAGGTCAGGATGGGGAGTAGAAGAAGAGAGGAGGAAAGGGAGGGATTTTTTTTTAACCGGGAAGGAGAAATCGATGTTCATGCCATCAGATGGGAGGCTACCCGGACAGACTACCAGGTGTTGCTCCTCCACCCTGAGGGTAGCCTCATCGTGGCACGAGAGGAGACAGTGGACCGTCGGAATGGGAACGGGGATGGGCAGCTGAATGTCCGGCCGCTGGGAAGTTCCGCTTTTGGTGGGCGGAGCGGAGGTGTTCGGCAAGGTGGGTCCCCAGTTTACGTTGGGTCTCACCGGTACAGAGGAGGCCGCATCGGGAGCACCGGGTACAATGAGCAGACCCAGCAAGTTCGCAGGTGAAGAGCTGTCTCACCTGGAAGGGCTGTTTGGAGGCGAGGGAGGAGGTGAATGGGGCAGGGGAAGAATTTCCGTTGCTTGTAGGGTTGAGGAGATTAGTGAGGAGAGACAATTGGAGAAGGGAATCATCCCTTGGAGAGGGCGACAACCCCCTCACCCACCCCCCCCCCCGTGGAAAGCAGAGAGCGGAGGGGAGGTAAAGACGTGTCTGGGCGTCGGATCCCGTTGAAGATGGCGGAAGTTCTGGAGAATGTTGTGTTGGAAGCAGAGGCTCCTGGGGTGGTAGGTGAGGACAGCTTCAATTGCGGAGGAAGGGAGCCCTCATTCTTTGAAGATGGAGGACATCTCTGATGACCTGGAAAGGAAAGTCTCATCCAGGGAAGAGATGCATTGAGGATGAAGAAAGTGAGAAAGTGGAATGGGATTTCAACAGGGAGGGAAGAGGTATAGTCGAGATAACCCTGGAAGTTCATAGTTTTAGGAGAGATGTCGGTTGACAATTTGTCTCCACCGATGGAGACAGGGAGATCAAGAAAGGGGAGGGAGGTGTGAGGAATAGACCAAGTAAATTTAAGGGCAGGGTGGAAGCTGGAGGCAAAGTTGGCGATCTCAGCATGGGTGCAGGGAGCAGCACCAATGCAGTCATCGACGCAGTGCAGGAAAGAGTGGGTGAGCGTTACCCGGGAAGGCTTGGAACATGAACTGTTCCGAGTAGCCATCGAAAGGGTCGGCAGCGCTGAGGCCCCTGCTGTTTTCGGTGAAGCACCTGGAAATTTTTGTCATGTGCAAGGTACTTCTGACGGGTGGCTCATACTGCAGGCAAGCTCACATCTCTCCTTAAAGATTCAAAGTAGGTTTACTGTCAAATTATGTATGCAGTATACAACCCGGATATTCGCCTCCCCCACAGTCAGCTATGAGACAAAGGAACACCGTGGAACCAGCTCAAAGAAAAGTAGAACATGAGCACCAACCTCCCCCACTACGCGCCCAACCAAAAAAAAACACAAATTGCGGAAATGACGGGGAGAGAAAAAACACACAGAATAAAGCACAACGAAAAGAGACGGTGCGACTGGAAACCTCCTAGTGCTCTTGGACTGTCCACCGGTGTATTTAGGTGTTGGAAGGGTGGTGGGGGGGGCGGGGTCCTTGTTCTTCAACACATTTGCAACTCTCCCGGTGCATCCCTCCCGACCGTGACTGTTGACCTGTTTCACTTCTCTTCCCCCCACTTCCAGATCACAGTTTCTTCGGCTCGGAGTGGCGCAGGCGGCTCTGCCTGTTGAACACCAACATATTCTACTACTACAGCAGCGAGAAAGGTACGTGCCCTGTGCTCCCAGGCCCCGGCTGAGCCGCCGGTCTCGAGCTCAAGCCCAGGCTCGTGATTATTCCACAGAACGCACGGCGAGACCAAACGAAACATTGCTCCTCTGTGACAGAGGTGCAAAACACAGTGCATCCGGTCACACAGAGCACGTGTAGATACAATCCACCACATACAGTACAGTGCAAAATACTTAGGCACAGATATATATCTAGGATGGCCTAAAGCTTTTGCACAGTACTGTAGTAATTTTATGTATTACACTGTACTGCTGCCACAAAAAAAACAAATTTCATAAGGTATGTAAATGATGATAATCCTGCTTCTGATCTGGGTCTTTATTGTGGACTGAGAGTGGGAAGGGGGGCAGGGAAAGGGGAGTTATGGTTGGGAAAAGGGGAAGGGAGAGGGAGGCACCAGAGAGACATTCTGTCACGATCAATAAATCGATGGTTTGGAATCAAATGACCTTGCCTGGTGTCTCAGGGCCGGGTGTGTCTGCAACCACCCCCCCCCCGACCCCACCCCTGCCACTCCTTCTCTGCCACCTGTCCCCACACCCCTCCCACGGCACTCCACCCTCACCATTCCCAACACCCTGTGCTCCAGTCAGATTTACAAACCCGCTGCCCGCTCCACGTTGGAAAACGCAGCGCAGTGCGGAAGATCTCCCGCTCACACAAGTGCCCAAGATGTTCTCACACAGTCCTGCATGTGGCAACGTGGGGCGGAGAGCGAGCAGAACGTCAGGCCAGTTCTGGCAGATAAAATTTGCCAAGCGCAGTCACGGTCGAGGGAAGGACCGCGGTCGCCCACGTCATGCAGGACAGCGCAAACTGAGTGAACTATGCAATGCCAACACCAGTTGCTGGAAGTCCAAAGCAACACACGCGAAACGCTGGGGGAGCTCGGCAGACCAGGCAGCGTGGATGGAGAGGAATAAACGGTCGACGTTTCAGGCCGGGACCGGGAAGGAAGAGGAGAAGTCAGAGTTAGAAGGTGTGGGGGCGGGAAGGGAGGAAGAAATACAAGGTGGCAGGCAATAGGTGGAACCGGGAGCGGGAGAGGTGGGGTTGAAGGGAAGAGCTGGGAAGTCGATTGGTGAACGAGGTAAAGGGCTGGAGAAGAGGGAATCGGACGGGAGAGGTGGAAACGTATTATTTGTGTCAGCATCCCGCAAGTACTGCCTTTCCCCCGGTACCAACATGGCATGGGCACAGTCCTTCCTGATCTGCGCGTACTTGGAACGTGGGAGGAAACTGGAGCGTCTGGGGGAAGCCCAGGCGGTCGAGGGGAGAGCGTACAAACACCGGGGTCGCCGGCGCCGAAAGACGATGAACGGGCCCACCGTGCCACCGTGCTGCGCGCAAGCCATCCCAAATCGCCCCCGTCGCTCTTCCGTTCCCTACCCAGCCACCCTCCAAACGCCCGCTTCCGCTGACGCCTTCTGTTTCCCCGCAGACAAGCAGCAGAGAGGTGCGTTCTACGTCCACGATGCCTACCTGGTCCAAAACCTCCGGAAGGATTCCAAGAAGAACTGCTGCTTTGAGGTCGTCAGCGTGGACAAGCAGGTTTATCAGGTAAGCCTAACTTCAGACGTGCAGCGGGCCAAACGGTAGTCGGTAATTCGTTTTATTATTGTCACCGGCCAGGCCTCACGTGGAGTGTCGTGAGCAGCTTTGGGCCCCGTGTCAAGGAGAGGATGTGCTGACACTGGAGAGGGTCCAGAGGAGATTCAGGAGAATGATCCTGGGAATGAAAGGGTTAACCTATGAGGAGCGTCGGAAGGCTCTGGGCCTGTACGCGCTGGAATTCAGAAGAATGAGGATTGGGGGGAGGCGGGGTCTCCTGGAAACCTGCCGAATGATGAAAGGTCTCCATAGAGTGGATGTGGAGAGGATGTTTCCTATCGTGAGGGAGTCTAGGACCAGAGGGCACAGATAGAGTGCATGGGGAGAGGATGTTTCCTATAGTGGGGGAGTCTAGGACCAGAGGACACAGAGTGGATGTGGAGAGGATGTTTCCTATAGTCGGGGAGTCTAGGACCAGAGGACACAGAGGATGTTTCCTATAGTGGGGGGAGTCTAGGACCAGAGGGTACAGATAGAGTTGATGTGGGGAGGATGTTTCCTATAGTGGGGGACTCTAGGACCAGAGGACACAGATAGAGTGGATGTGGAGAGGATGTTTCCTATAGTGGGGGAGTCTAGGACCAGAGGGCACAGATAGAGTGGATGTGGAGAGGATGTTTCCTATCGTGAGGGAGTCTAGGACCAGAGGGCACAGATAGAGTGGATGGGGAGAGGATGTTTCCTATAGTGGGGGAGTCTAGGACCAGAGGACACAGAGTGGATGTGGAGAGGATGTTTCCTATAGTAGGGGAGTCTAGGACCAGAGGACACAGAGGATGTTTCCTATAGTGGGGGGAGTCTAGGACCAGAGGGTACAGATAGAGTTGATGTGGGGAGGATGTTTCCTATAGTGGGGGACTCTAGGACCAGAGGACACAGATAGACTGGATGTGGAGAGGATGTTTCCTATAGTGGGGGAGTCTAGGACCAGAGGACACAGATAGACTGGATGTGGAGAGGATGTTTCCTATAGTGGGGGAGTCTAGGACCAGAGGACACAGATAGAGTGGATGTGGAGAGGATATTTCCTATGGTGGGGGAGTCTAGGACCAGAGGACACAGATAGCGTGGATGTGGAGAGGATGTTTCCTATAGTGGGGGAGTCTAGGACCAGAGGACACAGATAGAGTGGATGTGGAGAGGATGTTTCTTATAATGGGAGGGGCGTCTAGGATTAGAAGGCACAGCCTTAGAATAGAGGGACACCCATTTAGAACAGAAATGATGAGGAATTTCTTCAGCCAGAGAGTGGTGACTCTGTGGGATTCGTTGCCACAGACAGCTGTGGAGGCCAAGTCTTTATGTATGTTTAAGGCAGGGGTTGATAGATTCTTGATTGGTCAGGGCATGAAGGGATACTGGGAGAAGGCAGGAGATTGGGGCTGAGAGGGAAATTGGATCAGCCATGATGAAATGGCAGACCAGACTCGATGGGCCGAATGGCCTGATTCTGCCCCTATATCTCATGCTCTTATCTCTGGATTTGATGTTGACTGTTTAAAGTTAAGATTAGGAGGAATTTTAAAATTAAAGTAAAAACGTTCCTGCATCAAATCTGAAATTAGAAGAAGAAATAGCTGTTAGAAACCCTCGGCAGGTCGGGCAGCATTGCATCAGGCTAATGAGCCTCCGTTCAAAGGGTCTGTGATGCCAAGCGTTAACCGGAACTCCCTCTGCGGATTCTGCCTGCCCTGCCGTGTACTTCCAGGGCTTCCGATCTTTATATCGGGAGAGCTTCCCTCTCTCAGACGGTGGCGAACTGCTGGAATTCGCTACCCCAGAGAGAGCTCGGGCGCGGAGTCGACGAATTGGCTCAAAGCGGAGGCTGGCAGACTTTCAAACCGTCAGATCATTAGAACAGGCAAGAAAGTGGCGCTGACAGCCAGGTCCGATGAACTTGTCGGTGTTAGGTTGGACTTGAGAGAGCGAGGAGTCCCGTATCAAAAGCTCCCGTGTAATGCTCCTGTGAATGAGAACTAGAATCAGGGTTTAATAATACTGACACACGCTCAGCGGCTTTTCTACTGGCTACACCTGCTCGATGATGCAAATATCTAATCAGCCTATCATGTGGCAGCAACTCACTGCATAAAAGCATGCAGGCACGGTCAAGAGGCTCAGTTGTTGTTCGGACCAAACATCAGAATGGGGGAAGAAATGTGATCTGAGTGACTTTGACTGTGGAATGATTGTTGGTGCCAGACGGGGTGGTTTGAGTATCTCGGAAGTGCCTGATCTCCTGGGATTTTCGCACATGACGGTCTCTAGAGTTTACAGAGAGTGGTGTGAAAAGCAAAAAAAACATCCAGCGAGCGGCAGTTCTGGTGGGGGTGGAAACGCCCTGTTAATGAGAGAGGTCAGAGGAGAAGGGTCAGACTGGTTCAAGCTGATAGGAAGGCGACAGTAACTCAAATAACAACAGTGGTGTGCAGAAGAGCGTCTCTGCACACGCAAAGCACGTCGAACCTTGATGCGGATGGGCCACAGCAGCAGAAGACCACGGACGTCCACTCAGTGGCCACTTGATTAGGTACAGGGGGGTCGTTAATAAAATGGCCACTGAATGCATATCGTGATGTGTGTTGTTTTGCGACAGCAGTGCAGTGCAATCTATAAAAATATACTATAAATTACAATTTAAAACAATTTATGTATTTCTTTAATCATGACATGCTGTGTCGTAGGACATCATCATTATGTGCCATGTCGTATGACATGGGCGATCGTGGTCTTTCCACGGCCATGATTGTTCTTGGGAAATTTTTCCTACAGAAGTGGTTTGCCATCACTTCCTTCTGGGCAGTGACTTTACAAGATGGGTGACCCCCACAGGCATTATCAATATTCTTCAGAGATTGTCTGCCTGGGGTCAGTGGTCACATCACCAGGACTAGTGATCTGCACCGGCTGCTCGTACGACCGTCCACCACCTGCTCCCATGGTTTCACCCTGATCGGGGGCTAAGCAGGTGCTACACCTTGCCCAAGGGTGACCTGCAGGCTAGCGGAGTGAAGGAGCGCCTCACACCTCCTTTGGTAGAGATGTTATCTCCAACCTTGACACCCAATACTTGTGTAATGTATAAGTCTTGTGTTCCTGTGGAATGCCTGTGATGCCCTTTCAGTGTCCTCTTGCATTATCAGCACAGGGTAGAGGAGCAGAATTATGCCCATCGAGCCAAATGGCCTAGTTTTCCCTCTCGGAGCAGTCTCCTACCTTCTCCCCCCCTATCCGTTCACGCCCTGGCTGAACACTGATCTATCACTGCCTCGAGTATGCCCAATGACTCGGCCCGCAGGGAGACACAGGTTTTCTGCACAGTTGTGATGGGCCAATGGCTCAGGCAGGCCCAGGCGTTCAGGGAAAGGCTGGAATGACGGACTGACCCTGTTCTTGCTGTTCAGGGGGCAGAGCCAGCCAGCGCACCGGCTGTCCGTGGCTCTGAACTGTACCACGGGATTGTGTGTTACCGCCTGGCTCTGGGCCGTACTCTTGCCCGCTGGAGCATTCCGTGACACACGGCTGCCCGGTTTCTTAACTCCTCCGCACTACATTACGTCGCAGCCCTCGCACAGTTCTGCTCGGCTGCCCTGCATCGCTGGGGTGCCACCCTCGCGATTCCGAGCTGGACTCGCCGGCACTGTGCCGAGCGCCCGAGCAGGGCCAGGCTGTTTGGCCCGTCCGGTCAGTCCGTTCCGTCCCGGGCAGTTCCCCGCCCACCTGCTCTGTCTCCCGGGGCCGCTGCTTGGGGGAAGGGAGAGAGGGAAGGAGAGAGAGAGAAGGTGGGAACGAGAGATGGAGAAAGGGCGAGGGAGAGAGAGATTGAAAAACACAGAGTGAAGGAGAGAGGGGGGAGAGGAGAAGGGGGAAGAGAGAACCCTATTCAAACCCTATTCCCAGTGACTGGACCGTATTCCCAGTCCCAACCCCACTCTCCGTCTCCCTTCATCATACCAGTGCTGAATGGGATCCCAATTTCCCAACCCATCTGCCCCTCTCTCTCTCACTCACATTCTCTCTCTCTCTTTCTTTATCTCCCTCTCTCACTCTGTGTCCCTTTACCTCACTCTCTCTCTCCCCTTTCTCTCCCTCACTCTCTCCACTTCTCCCCCTCCCTGCTCCTCTATCCCCCTCTCCCTCTCTCCCTATTTCCCTTTCCCTCTCATTCGCTTCCTTTCACCATCTCATTCTCTCCTTCCCCGTCCATTCTTCACTCTCTTCCCCTTCTCCTCTCCCCCCTCTCCTTCTCTCTGTATTTTTCAATGTCTCTCTCCCCCTCCCTTCCTTCATCTCTTGTTCCCACCTTCTCTCACTCCTTCCTTCTCCTCCTCTCTTCCTTTCTCATCTCACACTCACTCCCTCTCTCTCTCTCCCATTGTCTTCCCCTCTCTTCACCTTTCTTCCCCCTCTCTCCCCCTCTCTCTCTCACACGCTCTTCCCCTCTCCCTTTCTCCATCTCATTCTCTCATCCTCTCCATCTCTCCCTCTCTTTCTTTCTCTCTCTCTCCCCTTCAGACCCCTCTCTCTTTCTGCATGGCCCCCTCCCTCTCTCCCTCCTCCTCACTCCATCTCTTGCTCCTGCTCTCTCTCTCTTTCCCCCCTCTCCATAACTTCCATCTGCCCTTCCCCCCCTCACTGTCGCACCCCTCCTTTTTGCTCTTTCACTTTCCCTCCTTCCCTCCTCTGTTCGTGCTCGCTGCCTCCCCCTCTCTCTCTATCTGGTGCCCTCTCACATTCACTCACCCCCTCCTCTCCCCAAGCTGCTTCATTCGAGTGCTGGAGCCCTGGGATTTGTCGTGAAGTTTTCCTGTTAAAAGCACATTGATCTTGAATCAGTAGCTCAAATTGTGTGTCTGATGAAGAGCCTGGTTCTGTGTGTGTGTCTCACCGCAGTGAATCCAATTCAGACCATCTTCTGCCAACAAATTAGTTTTCTCTGGTGCCAGCTCTAACCTCGGCAGAATGGGTCTCCTCAGCGTTTGTTCGGCAGGCTGGACGAGAGGTGCTGGGGGCAGGGAGTTATTGCTCTCCTCTGTCACTCTCACTCTGTCTGTCTGTCTGTCTTGTCTTTCTGTCTGTCTGCCTCTCTCCCACTCATTCTGTCTTTCACTCTGCCTATCTCTCTGTCTCTCATTCATTCTCTCTTTCACATTCTGTCTAGCTCTCTGTCTCTCACTCATTCTCTCTTTCACACTCTGTCTATCTCTCTGTTTCTCACTCATTCTCTCTTTCACACTCTGTCTATCTCTCTGTCTCTCACTCATTCTCTCTTTCACACTCTGTCTATCTCTCTCTCACTCATTCTGTCTATCTCTCTGTCTCTCACTCATTCTCTCTTTCACTCTCTGTCTATCTCTCTGTCTCTCACTCATTCACTCTGTCTATCTCTCTGTCTCTCACTCATTCTCTCTTTCACTCTCTGTCTATCTCTCTGTCTCTCCCTCGTTCTCTCTTTCACACTCTGTCTATCTCTCTGTCTCTCACTCATTCTCTCTTTCACATTCTGTCTATCTCTCTGTCTCTGTTTCATTCTCTCTTTCACACTGTCTCTCTCTCTCACTAATTCTCTCTTTCACTCACTCTCTCTATCTGTCTGTCTGTCTCTCTCTAACTCAGTCTCTCTGTCTATCTCTGTCTTTGTCCTTCTGTCTGTCTCTCTTTCTCACTCTCTCCCTTGCTCTTTCTCTCTCTCACTCACTTTTACTCATTCTCTCTCTCTGTCACTCTGTCTCTCAGTCTCCGATTCTCTGCCTCCCTCTCTCTGCCTCTCTCACTCTCCCTCCCTGTCGCTGACTGTGTCCCTCACCACGCACTCTGTCTCTTTCCTCCTGTTTCGCCCTCTCCCCCCTCTCTCCCTCTGTTCTCCTTTCACATACACAGGGTGATGAGTAGAAGGGGGTTAGGGGAGAGTTGGATCAGGGGTGGAATAGGGTGCGGCCCAGTCGGCAAAATTCAACCCGGGAAGGTGTGAGGTGATTCACTTTGGACGGTCAAATTTGAGGCCAAAGTACAGGGTAAACGGCAGGATTGTTATCAGTGTGAAGGAACAGGAAGATCTTGGGGTCCACAACCCAGACATCCCACCCTGCAAAAACTGATTTCAGGGAGGTAGCACCATCAATTTGCGGGAGACTCCCGGAACTTCCGGGAGAGGTGGGATGTCTGCAATAGAGTAGCTCCTTAGCAGCTACCCAGCTAGTTTAAATAAAGTTAGCTATGCTAATGAACGAATGACATCTGTTAAACTCACCTCAACATGTCGTTTACATTTTAACCCACCATGGGCAATGGAAAAGTCACTGTTGCAAACAGTGCAGTGAGCAACATTGTCATTATTTTTGACCCTATTATGCAGGGGTACACTTTAGGGTAGTCTGGGGTGACGTACGTTTTATATATTTTTTGGAACACGCTGCCAATGGCACGCTTTCGCGCGCTCTCTCTCTCTCTCATGGTCGCTCTTCTGCTCTCTCTTACTTTCTCTCGCTCGCTCGCTCTAAAACAAAATTGATTTCTGGGATATTGCATATAATTTGCGGGCATCAGGGAGACTCCCGGAACTTCCGGGAGAGGTGGGATGTCTGACGTCCTCAGATCGCTCAGAGTGGCCGCAGAAGTTGAGAAGGTAGTCCATGCAGGCCTATGGTGTGTTGGCTTTCATTACTGAGGGGACTGAGTTCAAGAGCTGTGAGGTAACGTTGCAGCTCTGTAAAACCCTGGTTAGACCACGCTCAGAGTATTGTCTCTCCTGCAAATGAAATACAATGTTGGAATGTGTATGGTCATGCACTTTGGTGGAAGAAATAAATGGGCAGACTATTATTTAGATGGAGAGAGAATTCAACATGTAGGGATGCAAAGGGAGTCCTTGGGCAAGATACCCTAAAGGTTAACCTCCAGGTTGAGTCAGTGGTGAAGAAGGTGAATGCAATGTTGGCATTCATTTCTAGAGGTATAGAATATAAGAGCAGGGATGTGATGTTGAGGCTCTATAAAGCACTTGTGAGACCACACTTCGAGTATTGTGTGCAGTTTTGGGCTCCTTATTTTAGAAAGGATGTACTGACATTTTGCCAATCACCTGTCCAGCTCTTCGCTCTATCCCTCCCCCTCCTGCCTTCTCCTATCATTTCGGATCTCCCCCTCCCCCTCCCACTTTCAAATCTCTTACTCACTCTTCCTTCAGTTAGTTTTGACGAAGGGTCTCAGCCTGAAACGTCGACTGTACCTCTTCCTATGGTTGCTGCCTGGCCTGCTGCGTTCCACCAGTATTTTGTGTGTGTTACTGACATTCAAGAGGGTTCAGAGAAGATTCACGAGAATGATTCCAGGAACGGGAAGGTTACTGTATGAGGAACGTCTGGCAGCTCTTGGGCTGTATTCCCTGGAGTTCAGGAGAATGAGGGGAAATCTCATAGAAACAATCCGAATGTTAAAAGGCCCGAACAGATTAGGTATGGCAAAGTTATTTCCCATGGTAGGGGAGTCTAGGACAAGAGGGCACAACTTTCAGGATTGAAGGACGTCCATTTAGGACAGAGATGCGGAAAAATTACTTTAGTCAGAGGGTGGTAAATCTGTGGAATCTGTTGCCAGGAGCAGCTGTGGAGGCCAAGTCATTGGGTGCCTTTAAGGCAGGGATAGATAGGTTCTTGATTAGCCAGGGTATCAAAGGGTATGGGGTGAAAGCAGGGGAGTGGGGATGACTGGAAGAATTGGATCAGCCCATGATTGAATGACGGAGCAGATTCGATGGGCCGAATGGCCTACTTCTGCTCCTGTATCTTATGGTCATATGTGGACCCCCACTGCATTTGCTGGCGTTAATTCATCGAAGGGATGTGGCCTTCTCCGGGTCACACTTCATGTGCTGACCAGTCAAGACCCCAGCAGCCCCTGCCTTACATGTGCCCAGTGTCTGCAGACAGAGTCTTTTGTCCTGTGCTTGAGACGTGGGCGTTCTGGAAGGTCTACAGCCACACCAGGCGCATCGAGCCGCAGCTCCTCAGAGAAGGTGTTAAGGAACTGGAGCTTCAGCTGGATGTCTCTGTGCTTCACTGTGTATGTAGTCCATTTTCCACAGCTTAAATTGTCCGGTTTTTGCAACACTGCTAGCTGGGATAAACACGCTCTAACCCCCGCCCCCCGTCATCGAGGGCGTCTTCAAAAGGTGACGGCCTCAGAAAGGTGGCGTCCGTCATTGAGGGCCCCCACCACCCAGGACAAGCCCTCTGCCATCAGGGAGGAGGTACAGGAGCCTGAAGACACACACTCAACGATTCAGGAACAGCTTCTTCCCCTCTGCCATCAGGGAGGAGGTACAGGAGCCTGAAGACACACGCTCAACGATTCAGGAACAGCTCCTTCCCCTCTGCCATCAGGGAGGAGGTACAGGAGGCTGAAGACACACGCTCAGCGATTCAGGAACAGCTTCTTCCCCTCTGCCATCAGGGAGGAGGTACAGGAGCCTGAAGACACACACTCAGCGATTCAGGAACAGCTTCTTCCCCTCTGCCATCAGGGAGGATGTACAGGAGCCTGAAGACACACACTCAGCGATTCAGGAACAGCTTCTTCCCCTCTGCCATCAGGGAGGAGGTACAGGAGCCTGAAGGCACACACTCAACGATTCAGGAACAGCTTCTTCCCCTCTGCCATCAGCGAGGAGGTACAGGAGCCTGAAGACACACACTCAACGATTCAGGAACAGCTTCTTCCCCTCTGCCATCAGGGAGGAGGTACAGGAGCCTGAAGACACACACACAACGATTCAGGAACAGCTTCTTCCCCTGTGCCATCAGGGAGGAGGTACAGGAGCCTGAAGGCACACACTCAACGATTCAGGAACAGCTTCTTCCCCTCTGTCATCAGGGAGGAGGTACAGGAGCCTGAAGGCACACACTCAACGATTCAGGAACAGCTTCTTCCCCTGTGCCATCAGGGAGGAGGTACAGGAGCCTGAAGACACACACTCAGCGATTCAGGAACAGCTTCTTCCCCTGTGCCATCAGGGAGGAGGTACAGGAGCCTGAAGGCACACACTCAACGATTCAGGAACAGCTTCTTCCCCTCTGTCATCAGGGAGGAGGTACAGGAGCCTGAAGGCACACACTCAACGATTCAGGAACAGCTTCTTCCCCTCTGCCATCAGGGAGGAGGTACAGGAGCCTGAAGACACACACTCAACGATTCAGGAACAGCTTCTTCCCCTCCGCCATCAGGGAGGAGGTACAGGAGCCTGAAGACACACACTCAACGATTCAGGAACAGCTTCTTCCCCTCTGCCATCAGGAAGGAGGTACAGGAGCCTGAAGACACACACTCAGCGATTCAGGAACAGCTTCTTCCCCTCCGCCATCTGATTTCTGAATGGACATTGAACCCATGAACACTAATTCACTATGTCAGCTCTCTTTTTCCACTACGTATTTAAACACACACTCAGTGGCCATTTTATTAGGTACCTCCTGTGTGTACCTGCGGCCACCGAGTGTGTGTTCAAGGTCTCCTGCTGCTGTAGCCCGTCCACTTCAAAGTTCAGCGTGTTGGGAACCCCCTGCTCCGGAGACGGCTGCATGTGAAAATCCCAGCAGTTCCTGAGATACTCAGACCACCCCATCTGGCACCAGCAATCAAAGTCAAAGTCACTGAGATCACATTTCCTCTCTCCCCATTCTGATGTTTGACCTGAACAACATCTGAACCTCGTGACCGTGCCCGCGTGCTTTGATGTGCTGAGCTGCTGCCACGCGATTGGCTGATTAGATATTTGCATCAATGAGCAGGTGTACAGGTGTACCTAATCAGGTGACCACTGAGTATGTATTTATACATTTTTTCAGACTTAGGCTTATCCCTGACATATGTCGTGAAATTTGTAGTAAAATGTACAGTACATAAATATATATAACAAATTTTCACAAACAAGACACAGAAACATGTAACAAGAGGCCACAAAACAAATTTCTCAAACATGATGAGAGTGAAAATAACCCTGATTCTGTTTCTGAAAATGCTGGAGGAATATTGTTGCAACTATTTAGGACCCTGGTCAGACCCCACTTGGAGTACTGTGCTCAGTTCTGGTCGCCTCACTACAGGAAGGACGTGGAAGCCATAGAAAGGGTGCAGAGGAGATTTACAAGGATGTTTCCTGGATTGGGGAGCGTGCCTTATGAGAACAGGTTGAGTGGACTCGGCCTTTTCTCCTTGCAGCGACGGAGAATGAGAGGTGACCTGATAGAGGTGTACAAGATGATGAGAGGCATTGATCGTGTGGATAGTCAGAGGCTTTTCCCCAGGGCTGAAATGGCTAGCACGAGAGGGCACAGTTTTAAGGTGCTTGGAAGTAGGTACGGAGGAGATGTCAGGGGTAAGTTTTTTACGCAGAGAGTGGTGAGTGTGTGGAATGGGCTGCTGGTGACGGTGGTGGAGGTGGAAAAGATAGGGTCTTTTAAGAGACTCCTGAATAGGTACATGGAGCTTAGAAAAATAGAGGGCCATGGGTAACCCTAGGTAATTTCTAAGGTAAGGACATGTTTGGCACAGCTTTGTGGGCCGAAGGGCCTGTATTGTGCTGCAGGTTTTCTCTGTTTCTAACTCAGCAGATCGAGGCAGCACCTCGACGGCTATCGGGGGGTGAGTGAATGGTTGGCGTTCGGGCTGGGACCCACCGTCAGGACTGGATTGAGAGGGCGTAACTGGAGTGAGGTAAGGTGTCGAAGCATCTGCCCACTGACCCTCTCTCCTGTGTCTCTTCCACCTTCCAGTTCACCGCCCAGAGCATGTGGGAAGCCAAGGAGTGGGTGGACCACATCCAGTTTGTACGGAAAGGTAAGCTGCCTATGCCCTAGGGTTCTGTGGGCGGTCTGCGGGTAGTGGGGGGAGGGTGGGGGAAATGGGAGAGGACGGCTGGGAGCGGAGACCTCTTTCTCAGCGCAGATTTCCCCTGGTGGGGCACTTGACACCAGTCGTATGCACTGAGCACGGTCGGTGAGTAGGGATGACAGCAGCACATTACAACTCCATGAAATAGAGGAGCAGAATTAGGCCACTCGGCCCATCGAGCCTGCTCCACCACTCCGTCGGGCCATCTCCCTCACAGACCCGTTCTCCTGCCTTCTCCCCATAACCTTTGACAACCTCACAACCTCAGCTTAAAATATACCCAATGTCTTGGCCTCCACAACCGTCCGTAGCAATGAATTCTACGGATTCACCATCCTCTGGCTAAAGAAATTCCTCCTCATCTCTGTTCTAAATGGACGTCCTTCCATTCTGAGGGTGTGCCCTCTGGTCCTAGACTCCCCCACAACACAAAACATCCTCTCCACATCCACTCTATCTGTGTCCTCTGGTCATAGACTCCACCCACTACAGGAAAAATCCTTTCCACATCCTCTCTATCTGTGTCCTCTGGTCCTAGACTCCCCCCACTATAGGAAACACCCTCTCCACATCCACTCTAACTGTGTCCTCTGGTCCTAGACTCCCCCACCATAGGAAACATCCTCTCCACATCCACTCTATCTGTGTCCTCTGGTCCTAGACTCCCCCACTATGGGAAACATCCTCTCCACATCCACTCTATCTGTGGTCCTAGACTCCCCCACTACTGGAAACATCCTCTCCACATCAACTCTATGTGTGTCCTCTGGTCCTAGACTCCCCCACTACAGGAAACATCCTCTCCACATCCACTCTATCTGTGCCCTCTGGTCCTAGACTCCCCCCACTATAGGAAACATCCTCTCCACATCCACTCTATCTGTGCCCTCTGGTCCTAGACTCCCCCACTATAGGAAACATCCTCTCCACATCCACTCTATCTGTGTCCTCTGGTCCTAGACTTCCCCACAACACGAAACATCCTCTCCACATCCACTCTATCTGTGTCCTCTGGTCCTAGACTCCCCCATTATAGGAAATATCCTCTCCACATCCACTCTATCTGTGCCCTCTGGTCATAGACTCCCGCACTACAGGAAACATCCTTTCCACATCCACTCTATCTGTGTCCTCTGGTCCTAGACTCCCCCACTATAGGAAACATCCTCTCCACATCCACTCTATCTGTGTCCTCTGGTCCTAGACTCCCCCACTATAGGAAACATCCTCTCCACATCCACTGTATCTGTGTCCTCTGGTCCCAGACTCCCCCACTGTAGGAAAAATCCTCTCCACATCCACTCTATCTGTGTCCTCTGGTCCTAGACTCCCCCACTACAGGAAACATCCTCTCAACATCCACTCTATCTGTGTCCTCTGGTCCTAGACTCCCCCATTATAGGAAACATCCTCTCCACATCCACTCTATCTGTGCCCTCTGGCCATAGACTCCCGCACTACAGGACACATCCTTTCCACATCCACTCTATCTGTGTCCTCTGGTCCTAGACTCCCCCCACTATAGGAAACATCCTCTCCACATCCACTCTATCTGTGTCCTCTGGTCCTAGACGCCCCCACCATAGGAAACATCATCTCCACATCCACCCTATCTGTGTCCTCTGGTCCTAGACTCCCCCACTATAGGAAACATCCTCTCCACATCCACTCTATCTGTGTCTTCTGGTCCTAGACTTCCCCACAACACGAAACATCCTCTCCACATCCACTCTATCTGTGTCCTCTGGTCGTAGACTCCCCCAATATAGGAAACATCCTCTCCACATCCACTCTATCTGTGCCCTCTGGTCCTAGACTCCCCCACTATAGGAAACATCCTCTCCACATCCACTCTATCTGTGTCCTCTGGTCCTAGACTTCCCCACAACACGAAACATCCTCTCCACATCCACTCTATCTGTGTCCTCTGGTCCTAAACTCCCCCACTACAGGAAACATCCTCTCAACATCCACTCTATCTGTGTCCTCTGGTCCTAGACTCCCCCAGTATAGGAAACATCCTCTCCACATCCACTCTATCTGTGCCCTCTGGTCCTAGACTCCCCCACAACACAAAACATCCTCTCCACATCCACTCTATCTGTGTCCTCTGGTCATAGACTCCACCCACTACTGGAAACATCCTCTCCACATCAACTCTATGTGTGTCCTCTGGTCCTAGACTCCCCCACTACAGGAAACATCCTCTCCACATCCACTCTATCTGTGCCCTCTGGTCCTAGACTCCCCCCACTATAGGAAACATCCTCTCCACATCCACTCTATCTGTGCCCTCTGGTCCTAGACTCCCCCACTATAGGAAACATCCTCTCCACATCCACTCTATCTGTGTCCTCTGGTCCTAGACTTCCCCACAACACGAAACATCCTCTCCACATCCACTCTATCTGTGTCCTCTGGTCCTAAACTCCCCCACTACAGGAAACATCCTCTCAACATCCACTCTATCTGTGTCCTCTGGTCCTAGACTCCCCCATTATAGGAAACATCCTCTCCACATCCACTCTATCTGTGCCCTCTGGTCATAGACTCCCGCACTACAGGAAACATCCTTTCCACATCCACTCTATCTGTGTCCTCTGGTCCTAGACTCCCCCCACTATAGGAAACATCCTCTCCACCTCCACTCTATCTGTGTCCTCTGGTCCTAGACTCCCCCACCATAGGAAACATCCTCTCCACATCCACCCTATCTGTGTCCTCTGGTCCTAGACTCCCCCACTATAGGAAACATCCTCTCCACATTCACTGTATCTGTGTCCTTTGGTCCTAGACTCCCCCACTGTAGGAAAAATCCTCTCCACATCCACTCTATCTGTGTCCTCTGGTCCTAGACTCCCCCACTACAGGAAACATCCTCTCAACATCCACTCTATCTGTGTCCTCTGGTCCTAGACTCCCCCATTATAGGAAACATCCTCTCCATATCCTCTCTATCTGTGCCCTCTGGTCCCAGGCTCCCCACTATAGGAAACATCCTCTCCACATCCGCTCTATCTGTGTCCTCTGGTCATAGACTCCCCCACTGTAGGAAACATCCTCTCCACATCCACTCTATCTGTGTCCTCTGGTCCCAGGCTCCCCACTATAGGAAACATCCTCTCCACATCCACTCTATCTGTGTCCTCTGGTCCTAGACTCCCCCACTATAGGAAACATCCTCTCCACATCCACTCTCTCTATCTGTGCCCTCTGGTCCTAGACTCCCCCACTATAGGAAACATCCTCTCCACATCCACTCTATCTGTGTCCTCTGGTCCTAGACTCCCCCACTATAGGAAACATCCTCTCCACATCCACTGTATCTGTGTCCTCTGGTCCCAGACTCCCCCACTGTAGGAAAAATCCTCTCCACATCCACTCTATCTGTGTCCTCTGGTCCTAGACTCCCCCACTACAGGAAACATCCTCTCAACATCCACTCTATCTGTGTCCTCTGGTCCTAGACTCCCCCATTATAGGAAACATCCTCTCCACATCCACTCTATCTGTGCCCTCTGGCCATAGACTCCCGCACTACAGGACACATCCTTTCCACATCCACTCTATCTGTGTCCTCTGGTCCTAGACTCCCCCCACTATAGGAAACATCCTCTCCACATCCACTCTATCTGTGTCCTCTGGTCCTAGACGCCCCCACCATAGGAAACATCATCTCCACATCCACCCTATCTGTGTCCTCTGGTCCTAGACTCCCCCACTATAGGAAACATCCTCTCCACATCCACTCTATCTGTGTCTTCTGGTCCTAGACTTCCCCACAACACGAAACATCCTCTCCACATCCACTCTATCTGTGTCCTCTGGTCGTAGACTCCCCCAATATAGGAAACATCCTCTCCACATCCACTCTATCTGTGCCCTCTGGTCCTAGACTCCCCCACTATAGGAAACATCCTCTCCACATCCACTCTATCTGTGTCCTCTGGTCCTAAACTCCCCCACTACAGGAAACATCCTCTCAACATCCACTCTATCTGTGTCCTCTGGTCCTAGACTCCCCCAGTATAGGAAACATCCTCTCCACATCCACTCTATCTGTGCCCTCTGGTCCTAGACTCCCCCACAACACAAAACATCCTCTCCACATCCACTCTATCTGTGTCCTCTGGTCATAGACTCCACCCACTACTGGAAACATCCTCTCCACATCAACTCTATGTGTGTCCTCTGGTCCTAGACTCCCCCACTACAGGAAACATCCTCTCCACATCCACTCTATCTGTGCCCTCTGGTCCTAGACTCCCCCCACTATAGGAAACATCCTCTCCACATCCACTCTATCTGTGCCCTCTGGTCCTAGACTCCCCCACTATAGGAAACATCCTCTCCACATCCACTCTATCTGTGTCCTCTGGTCCTAGACTTCCCCACAACACGAAACATCCTCTCCACATCCACTCTATCTGTGTCCTCTGGTCCTAAACTCCCCCACTACAGGAAACATCCTCTCAACATCCACTCTATCTGTGTCCTCTGGTCCTAGACTCCCCCATTATAGGAAACATCCTCTCCACATCCACTCTATCTGTGCCCTCTGGTCATAGACTCCCGCACTACAGGAAACATCCTTTCCACATCCACTCTATCTGTGTCCTCTGGTCCTAGACTCCCCCCACTATAGGAAACATCCTCTCCACCTCCACTCTATCTGTGTCCTCTGGTCCTAGACTCCCCCACCATAGGAAACATCCTCTCCACATCCACCCTATCTGTGTCCTCTGGTCCTAGACTCCCCCACTATAGGAAACATCCTCTCCACATCCACTGTATCTGTGTCCTTTGGTCCTAGACTCCCCCACTGTAGGAAAAATCCTCTCCACATCCACTCTATCTGTGTCCTCTGGTCCTAGACTCCCCCACTACAGGAAACATCCTCTCAACATCCACTCTATCTGTGTCCTCTGGTCCTAGACTCCCCCATTATAGGAAACATCCTCTCCACATCCACTCTATCTGTGTCCTCTGGTCCTAGACTCCCCCACTACAGGAAACATCCTCTCAACATCCACTCTATCTGTGTCCTCTGGTCCTAGACTCCCCCATTATAGGAAACATCCTCTCCACATCCACTCTATCTGTGCCCTCTGGTCATAGACTCCCGCACTACAGGAAACATCCTTTCCACATCCACTCTATCTGTGTCCTCTGGTCCTAGACTCCCCCACTATAGGAAACATCCTCTCCACATCCACTCTATCTGTGTCCTCTGGTCCTAGACTCCCCCACCATAGGAAACATCCTCTCCACATCCACCCTATCTGTGTCCTCTGGTCCTAGACTCCCCCACTATAGGAAACATCCTCTCCACATCCACTCTATCTGTGTCCTCTGGTCCTAGACTCCCCCACTATAGGAAACATCCTCTCCACATCCACTGTATCTGTGTCCTCTGGTCCCAGACTCCCCCACTGTAGGAAAAATCCTCTCCACATCCACTCTATCTGTGTCCTCTGGTCCTAGACACCCCACTACAGGAAACATCCTCTCAACATCCACTCTATCTGTGTCTTCTGGTCCTAGACTCCCCCATTATAGGAAACATCCTCTCCACATCCACTCTATCTGTGCCCTCTGGCCATAGACTCCCGCACTACAGGACACATCCTTTCCACATCCACTCTATCTGTGTCCTCTGGTCCTAGACTCCCCCCACTATAGGAAACATCCTCTCCACATCCACTCTATCTGTGTCCTCTGGTCCTAGACTCCCCCACCATAGGAAACATCCTCTCCACATCCACCCTATCTGTGTCCTCTGGTCCTAGACTCCCCCACTATAGGAAACATCCTCTCCACATCCACTCTATCTGTGTCTTCTGGTCCTAGACTTCCCCACAACACGAAACATCCTCTCCACATCCACTCTATCTGTGTCCTCTGGTTGTAGGCTCCCCCACTATAGGAAACATCCTCTCCACATCCACTCTATCTGTGCCCTCTGGTCCTAGACTCCCCCATTATAGGAAACATCCTCTCCACATCCACTCTATCTGTGTCCTCTGGTCCTAGACTTCCCCACAACACGAAACATCCTCTCCACATCCACTCTATCTGTGTCCTCTGGTCCTAAACTCCCCCACTACAGGAAACATCCTCTCAACATCCACTCTATCTGTGTCCTCTGGTCCTAGACTCCCCCAGTATAGGAAACATCCTCTCCACATCCACTCTATCTGTGCCCTCTGGTCATCGACTCCCACACTACAGGAAACTTCCTTTCCACATCCACTCTGTCTGTGTCCTCTGGTCCTAGACTCCCCCCACTATAGGAAACATCCTCTCCACATCCACTCTATCTGTGTCCTCTGGTCCTAGACTCCCCCACCATAGGAAACATCCTCTCCACATCCACCCTATCTGTGTCCTCTGGTCCTAGACTCCCCCACTATAGGAAACATCCTCTCCACATCCACTCTATCTGTGTCCTCTGGTCCTAGACTTCCCCACAACACGAAACATCCTCTCCACATCCACTCTATCTGTGTCCTCTGGTCGTAGACTCCCCCATTATAGGAAACATCCTCTCCACATCCACTCTATCTGTGTCCTCTAGTCCTAGACTCCCCCACTGTAGGAAACATCCTCTCCACATCCACTTTATCTGTGTCCTCTGGTCCTAAACTCCCCCACTACAGGAAACATCCTCTCCACATCCACTCTATCGAGGCCTTTCAACATTTGATAGGTTTCAATGAGATCAGCTCTCATTGTTCTGAATTCCAGTGAGTCCAGGCCCAGAGGCATCATACGCTCTCAGCCTGTACCCTGATCACTCTCCAGGGCAGAGAATTACAGTGACCACTCCTTTCTGTGAATATAAATCTCTTCATTACTCAGTTTTAAGTGATTTTCAAATTATATCCCCTGTGAGATCTTTGCATCAGTGGAAACATCTCCAATATTGTCCCTCTTTGTGTAGTTTTTCATTGATCTGATTGTTTTTATTTGTATCCACTGTTAATGCCTGAAGAAGAATCTCAGGTTAGTATAAGGGTACAGACACACACACACACACACACACACACACACAGACACACACACACACACACACACACACACACACTCACACACACACACACATACACACACACACACACACACTCACACACACACACACACTCATATACATTTATATATAAATATATATATATTTATATATCTATATAGACTCACACACATACACTGTATATTCTTAAGACTTTTGCACAGTACTGTAGTAATTTTACGCATTGCACTGTGCTGATAGTACCAAAAAAAGCAAATTTCATGCCATGTGTGAGTGATGATAAACCTGATTCTGATCTGGGTCTCTATTGTGGACTGAGAGTGGGAAGGGGGCAGGGAGAGGGGAATCATGGTTGGGAAAAGGGGGAGGGAGACGGAAGCACTAGAGAGACATTCTGTAATGATCAATAAACCGATTGTTCGGGAATTAAATGACCTTGCCTGGTGTCTCAGGGCTCTGGGTGTGTCTGCACCCGCCCTGGCACTCCCTCTCTGCCACCTGTCCCCACATCCCTCCCGCTGCGCCCCACCCCTCACCATTCCCAACACCCTTTGCTCCCGTCAGATTTAGAAACTCGCTCTCTGCTCCACGTTGACGAATACAGTGCTGTCTGCAAAAGTCTCAGGCAACCTGGCTCTATATATATGCGCCAAAGACGTTTGCACAGCTCTGTACGCACTTTGATGGTAAATTTACTTTGAACTTTGTGGTGCTCCTTCATAATTGTTGCAGAGAAACCAAGGAGTGTAACACCACGCTCGATTCACAAAGTCACCCTCCCCACCCACTTCATTCCAACTTCAGTGACAGAAGCCCTCCAACATGGTGATGTCTCCTCCTCATTACTTGGCCAACCAGCCTGTCCTGCACTCCTTCATTGGACTTCTGTCCGTCCACAGTTCAGTAGCCCAGGTCACTCCACTCACCGGCGTGTCCAAC
Organism: Mobula birostris; assembly: GCF_030028105.1. NCBI lineage: Eukaryota > Metazoa > Chordata > Chondrichthyes > Myliobatiformes > Myliobatidae > Mobula > Mobula birostris. The sequence goes on from NC_092402.1 coordinate 10,218,237, forward strand.
CTCATCTTCAGCTCTCTCCATGTTCCTCCACTTCAGACAGGCCTCAATCAGTCGTTTGGATTGTAGTTTTCTAATCTCTCCTTGGTCTGACCCCACACTCTCTCTACAAACTCCTCCAACCCTCCAGCAGCACCAGATTCCAAAAGGACAGAGTGGATGTGGAGAGGATGTTTCCTATAGTGGGGAGAGTCTAGGACCAGAGGACACAGATAGAGTGGATGTGGAGAGGATGTTTCCTATAGTGGGGGAGTCTAGGACCAGAGGACACAGATAGAGAGGATGTTTCCTGCAGTGGGGGAGTCTAGGACCAGAGGACACAGATAGAGTGGATGTGAAGAGGATGTTTCCTATAGTGGGGGTGTCTAGGACCGGAGGACACAGATAGAGTGGATGTGGAGAGCATGTTTCCTATAGTCAGGGAGTCTAGGACCAGAGGACACAGATAGAGTCGATGTTGAGAGGATGTTTCCTATAGTGGGGGAGTCTAGGACCAGAGGACACAGATAGAGTGGATGTGGAGAGGATGTTTCCTATAGTGGGGAGTCTAGGACCAGAGGACACAGATAGAGTCGATGTTGAGAGGATGTTTCCTATAGTGGGGAGTCTAGGACCAGAGGACACAGATAGAGTGGATGTGGAGAGGATGTTTCCTATGGTGGGGGAGTCTAATGGGGGACAGTGACTGCGATCTGGGACCCGGGAGCTCTCCTCACTCGAGGTACCCGGCGGAACTTAAGATGGGTGAAAGCAGAGAGGAAGTTTCTCGCATTAACCTGTGCATCCCCCCCCCTCCACCAACCTGCCCTTCCCCGACCCCCAGCCCCACGTCTCACCCCAAAAAAAAAGAGCTGTCATCTTAGCAGCATCCAGTGGCAGCCTGCAGGGAATGAAGATGTGCCTGGGTTGAAGCACAGGATATGTTTTAATAAATAGCAATATTTCCATTTGTCGGCATGACTTAAGTAAGTCTTAACTCACTCTTAACTGCATTTCTTCAGCCCCTGAAATAAATTGTAATTTCGTTCTCTTTTAAAATTGCATTTACTTTCCAATTAAATTTTAAATAAGCATGGTCCATCTTCGCCGGAAGACCCAGGCGAGGCGAATATTAGCGCTGGAAATTTCTGCTCCTAATTAAACCTCGTTCTATTGATTAAGGCAATAAAAGTTTGAAGCTTGCCGCTAATTGAAAAAAAAACAACTTCTGGAGGGGCTGCCTCACCCCAGCGCGGTTGTGGAAAGATTTCCTGTCTTGCAGCTCTTTCCGCGCAAGGAGATGGGCCCTGAAGTTCTTCAGTCACGGGCGTGCAGAGCCGATCGGACACCGTCATTCTTGACCCTGACTGCCATTGAAAGGGGATGGTGGGCGCAGTGGCAATTGTTCAAGGAAAATCCTTCCCTAAATTCTTCCTAAGTGACAAGAGTCCCCAGGCAAAATCTAGGCTTTGTCCTGAGGGTGAACAGAACTGTATAGAAGTCTTGGGTGTATAGATATACACACACACATATACACATTTACACTTAGAGGACGGCTGCTTCAGACTTTTGGACACAGCACTGTGTTTGACAACGTGGAGCAGGAGAGCGTGGTTGCAAATCTGGTGGGAGCGAAGGGTGCTGGGCATGGCAAGGAGTGGAGTGCCCGCGGGAGTGGTGTGGGACAGGTGGCGGAGAAGGAGTGCTGGGGGCGGAGGGTGGGGTTACAGGCACACCCGACCCTGAGAGACCAGGCAAAGGGGGTCATTCGATTCTGAAATACTGGTTTATTGGTCACCTACAGAATGTCTCTCTGGTGCTTCCCGCTCCCTCCCCCCTCCCTTCCCCTTTTCCCCAACCATGATTCCCCTCTCCCTCCCCCTTTCCCCAACCATGATTCCCCTCTCCCTCCCCCTTTTCCCAACCATGATTCCCCTCTCCCTTCCCCCTTTCCCAACCATGATTCCCCTCTCCCTTCCCCCTTTCCCAACCATGATTCCCCTTTCCCTTCCCCTTTTCCCAACCATGATTCCCCTCTCCCTTCCCCCTTTCCCAACCATGATTCCCCTCTCCCTCCCCCTTTTCCCAACCATGATTCCCCTCTCCCTCCCCCTTTTCCCAACCATGATCCCCCTCTCCCTTCCCCTTTTCCCAACCATGATTCCCCTCTCCCTTCCCCTTTTCCCAACCATGATCCCCCTCTCCCTTCCCCCTTTCCCAACCATGATTCCCCTCTCCCTTCCCCTTTTCCCAACCATGATTCCCCTCTCCCTTCCCCCTTTCCCAACCATGATTCCCCTCTCCCTTCCCCTTTTCCCAACCATGATTCCCCTCTCCCTTCCCCTTTCCCCAACCATGATTCCCCTCTCCCTCCCCCTTTCCCCAACCATGATTCCCCTCTCCCTTCCCCCTTTCCCAACCATGATTCCCCTCTCCCTTCCCCCTTTCCCAACCATGATTCCCCTCTCCCTTCCCCTTTTCCCAACCATGATTCCCCTCTCCCTTCCCCTTTTCCCAACCATGATTCCCCACTCCCTCCCCCTTTTCCCAACCATGATTCCCCTCTCCCTGCACCCCCTTCCCACTCTCAGTCCACAACAGAGACCCATATCAGAATCAGGTTTGTCCCATATGTTATGTTTTTTTTCGTGGGCACGTGGTCAAGTGGTTAAGGCATTGAACTAGTGATCTGAAGGTCGTGAGTTCGAGCCCCAGCTGAGGCAGCGTGTTGTGTCCTTGAGCAAGGCACTTAACCACACAGTGCTCTGCGATGACACCGGTGCCAAGCTGTATGGGTCCTAATGCCCTTCCCTTGGACAACATCGGTGGCGTGGAGAGGGGAGACTTGCAGCATGGGCAACTGCCGGTCTTCCATACAACCTTGCCCAGGCCTGCGCCCTAGAGAGTGAAGACTTTCCAGGCGCAGATCCACGGTCTCGCGAGACTAACAGATGCCTTTATTTAAGACTTTTGTACAACGTTATTGCATTTGTTACATTGATAGCTAGGAGGGCCATTTTGTTGAAGTGGAAGGATACATCAGCTCCCCCTTTGTCACAATGGTTCTCTCAAGTGATGCTATGTCTTAGTTTGGAGAAAACTAGAAGTCGAACCTTTGAACCTATGTTTGATTCTGAGGAAAGATGGAGTTCATTTGCTCGTTACTAACATTTGAGTTAATTGATAGATTTCCTCCGCTATCTAATTGTAAATTTTTGGTACATTTCTTTCTCTTGCTGGCGGTTTGATGTTTATCTTCAGAAGCTTTGTGTATGACGCATGGCTCCGGGGTTGAACACCTAATGGGGGTTTTTTTTCCCTACTTTTCTCGCTTAGTAGGGTTTTTTTAAAATCACCAAAATTTTCTCAATCTCTAAAACAATGTTCTTTTTCTTGAGACATTGTAAGCATTGCCTACTTCGATGTACTCGTGTTAATTTTGGATAATAATAATAATAAGATTTGAAAAGCAAAGACTTTTGCACAGTACTGTAGGAGCAGGATTAGGCCATGCGTCCCATCGAGTCTGCTCCACCGTTCCTTAACGGCTGATTCATTTTCCCCCTCAGCTCTGCTCTCCTGCCTTCTTCCAGCAACCTTTCAAATTCAAGATTCAAGATTCAAAAAACTTTATTATCATTCTAACCATACATCAGCTCTGCAGGGCAGAATGAGACAGCGTTTCCCAGGAGCAGTGCAATCATAACATAACAAACGCAACACTAAATAATAAACATAACAATAAATAGTAAAACACAGCAGCCACATGTCAGTTAAAATCAGTTATAAGTGTCCAGTGCAAGTTAAAAGTGTCCAAAGCAGAGTCAGGTAGAGCAGCTATTTAGCAGTCTGACTGCCTGTGGGAGGAAGCTGTTTAGAAGCCTTGTGGTTTTAGTTTTGATGCTCCTGTAACGTTTGCCTGATGGCAGAAGAGCAAACAGTTCATGGAGAGGGTGTGAAGGGTCTTTAATGATGTACCATGTCTTCTGGAGACATCGACTCTGAAAGATGTCTTGGACAGAAGGTAGGGAGACACCAATAACCTTCTCTGCTCCCCTAACCACCCTCTGCAAGGCTTTTTTGTCGACAGCACTGCAGCTGGAGTACCAGGTTGTGATGCAAAAGGTCAGCACACTCTCAACCATGCCCTGACTAATCAAATGCATGCCAACCCCTTCTTTAAGTACCACCAATGACTTGGCCCCCCCCCCGCGGCCGCCCTGTGGGCAATGATTTCCATTCACCCGACTGGTGTCCGCGGTGTGTTCTGCCACGTCCACAGCTCTCTGCGGCTCCTTGCCGTCCAGGGCCGAGTAGTCGCCCTGGCCAGCTGGCCGTGTGTCCGTAATGTCTGCTTCCCATGCACGGTGCATCAATGAAAACCGGCGAGGCTCGAACCAGCTTTCTTTCGCCTCCTGAGTAGGGGGATAGGGCAAAGGGATTGCAGGTAATTGGGTGCTCCTTCAGTGATCCCGTATCACAGCGATGGGCCGAGCGGCCTGATCTGACTCCCGTGTCGGGGGGGGGCGGGGGCAGTTACTGAGAGCGTACTCCTCTCCTGGACCCTGGGGTAGCCGAAGAGACGGGTGGCGCCCGGCCGGACTTGACTGGGGCCCAGAGTGCCGATGCGCGCTATCGGCAATACCGGAACCCAAGTCCGGAGGAAAGACAGACTCGGAAGTTTAAAAAAAAAGAAACGGCAACGCAAGTTTATTCATGACAAATTCCAAAAGAACTCGGCCCAGCGACACCACGGGGAGTTACGTTCCCAAAACTAGGACCCCGCAGTTAGCACTAATCGGGCGTCCACTTATATAATACTAGTAACACGGAAACCCCGAGCCCATCAAAATAAACTTTAAGCAGGAGGCACCAGGAGCCCACATTATAAAGATCAAGTCATCCGAGGAAAAACACAAGGAACTCTAAACAATTAACGACTCCCATTAACCAATTCGGGTGCTCTAAAAGCAGCGGAGCTCGATGCTGTCCGGTGCCCCGCAGAAGCCCAAAGAGCCAGCGGCAAAACCTTTTGGCTTGACCAGCAAAGCGATGCTGCGAAACTGACATTTCCAAGGGGCACCCGGCTGGCCTGCAACTTCCCAGGGAGAATCTTCAAACAAGTCCGACAGGAGGAGAGGAAGAGTGAAGTCAGGGAGGAGTGGAGCTTCCAGCCAGAGAGGAGGGACGAGGATAAGTTCAGGGTGGGAACTCCAGAGATCAGCACCCATCTTGTTTCCATGCTGTAGTGCTCCGTGCCCCTCACACTCCCTCCCGATTGCCCTCTCTGTAGATGTTCGAAGGGCTTAATGGAGCAGATAGCTGGACTTCAGTGAGACTGACACCAGTAGCACCCTCTGCAGTTTGAAAGTGAGGTCACAGGTTGTGAAAAGAACCCACTGGCACATTGGCCTTCATAAATCAGAGTCAGGTTTAATATTTAGATTAGGTTCAACTTTATTGTCATTGTGCCGAGTACAGATACAAAGCCAATGAAATGCATTTACCATCAAACCAGAAATGCAAAGAATACTGTTATTTACAAAATAACTGCGAATTTAAAAAAGTGCTACAGCACGCAAATATAAAAGTACTGAGACAGTACAATATGGGTGCAATACTGCTTAGCGCTGTGATGAGAGGTTCAGCAGGGTCACAGCCTCAGGGGAAGAAGCTCTTCCTGTGTCTGCTGGTGCGGGAGCGCAGGCTCCTGTGGTGCCTACCGGATGGGAGGAGAGTAAAAAGTCCATAGTTAGGCATATCAGCGGCATATGTCGTGAAATTTGGTAACTTTGCGGCAGCTGTACAATGCAATACATTATAAATCAATCAGTCTATCAATCTATTACTCTAAGTATATAAATGTATATTAAATAGTTAAATTAAAAATCATGCAAAAACAGAAATAATATATATTAAATAGTGGAATAGTGTTAATGGGTTCAATGTCCATTCAAAACTTGGATAGCACTGCAATTTTCCCCCATTCTTCTTTAGAAAACTGCTCAAGTTTTGTCAGATTGCATGGGGATCGTAAGTGAACAGCCCTTTTCAAGTCTAGCCACAAATTCATAATTGGATTGGGTCTGGACTCTGACTTGGCCACTCCAGGACAATAACTTTGCTGTTTTCAAGCCATTCCTGTGTGGCTTTGGCTTGATGCTTGGGGTCATTGTCTTGCCGGAAAACAAATCTTCTCGCACATCACAGTTCTCTTGCAGAGTGCATCAGGTTTTCCTCCAGGATTTCCCTGTATTTTGCTGCATTCATTTCACCCTCTACCTTCACAAGCCTCCCAGGGCCTGCTGCAGTGAAGCATCCCCACAGCATGATACAGCCACCACCATGCATCATGATGTGCGGTGTTTGGGTTACACCAAACATAGCGTTTAGCCTGATGGCCAAAAAAGCTCAATTTTGGTTTCATCAGACGGTAGAACCTTCTTCCAGCTGACTTGAGAATCGCTCACATGCCTTCTGGCAAACTCTAGATGAGATTTCATGAGCTTTTTTTCAACAGTAGCTTTCTCTTTACCACTCTCCCGTAAAACTGTGACGAAGCAATCAGGCAGCAGTTGTTGTTTGCGCAGTCTCTCCCATCTCATACAGAAGCTTGTAACTCCTCCAGAGTTGTCATAGGTCTCCTGGTGGCCTCCCTCTCACTAGACCCCTTCTTGCACGGTCACTCAGTTTCTGAGGACGTCCTGCTCTGGGTAGTTTCACACCTGTGCCATATTCTTTCCATTTCTTGATGATTGACTTAACTGTACTCCAAGGGATATTCAGTGACTTGGAGATTTTCTTGTATCCATCTCCTGACTTGTGCTTTTCAATAACCTTGTCGCGGAGTTGCTTGGAGTATTCCTTTGTCTTCATGGTGTAGTTTTTGCCAAGATACTGACTCACCAACAGTTGGCCCTTCCAGATACAGGTGTATTTTGATGGCAATCAATTGAAACACTGTGACTGTACACAGTGACCTCTATTTAACTAATTATGTGACATCTAAAACCAATTGGCTGCACCGGTGATGATTTGGTGTCATATTAAAGGGGATGAATACTTACGCAATCAATTATTTTCTGTTTTATATTTACAGTTAATTTAGATCACCTTGCAGAGATCTGTCTGCACTTTGACACGAAAGAGTCTTTTCTCTGTTGATCAGTGTCAAAAAAGCCAATTTAAATCCACTGTGATTCAATGTCGTTGAACAATAAAACATGAAAACTTCCAAGGGGAGTGAATACTTTTTATAGGTACTGCATATTAAAAAGTTAAATTAAATAAGTCGTGAAAAAAAGAGAAAAAAAAGTAGTGAGGTCGTGTTCACAGGCTCAATGTCCATTTAGAAATCGGATGGCAGAGGGGAAGAAGCTGTTCCTGAATCGTTGAGTGTGTGTCTTCAGGCTCCTGTACCTCCTCCCTGATGGCAGAGGGGAAGGAGCTGTTCCTGAATCGCTGAGTGTGTGTCTTCAGGCTCCTGTACCACCTCCCTGATGGCAGAGGGGAAGAAGCTGTTCCTGAATCGCTGAGTGTGTGTCTTCAGGCTCCTGTACCTCCTCCCTGATGGCAGAGGGGAAGAAGCTGTTCCTGAATCGTTGAGTGTGTGTCTTCAGGCTCCTGTACCTCCTCCCTGATGGCAGAGGGGAAGAAGCTGTTCCTGAATCGTTGAGTGTGTGTCTTCAGGCTCCTGTACCTCCTCCCTGATGGCAGAGGGGAAGAAGCTGTTCCTGAATCGTTGAGTGTGTGTCTTCAGGCTCCTGTACCTCCTCCCTGACGGTAGCAATGAGCAGACGGCACGTCCTGGGTGGTGGGGGTCCGTAATGATGGAGGCTGCCTTTTTGAGGCATCGCTCCCTGAAGATGTCCTGGTGCCCATCATGGAGCTGACTGAGTTCACAACTTTCTGCAGCTTACTTCGATCCAAGGCAGTGCCCCCCACCTCCCATACCAGTCGGTGACGCAGCCTGTCAAAATGCTGTCCACGGTACATCTGTAGAAATTTGCCAGTGTCTTTGGTGACGTACCAAATCTCCTCAAACTCCAGGGGAGAGATCCAGCTTGGAATAGAAAGCATCCTAACTCAAAAATCACACAGCGCATAGAACAAGCACAGTGGAGTACAGGCCCTTGGGCCCATGGTTCTGCGCCGACCTTTTAACCAAGTCGTCGGGTGTCGGGGTGGAGATACGTCTCTATCAAAGGAGGTGTGAGGCGCTCCTTCCCTCCGCTGGCTTGCGGGTCACCCTTGGGCAAGGTGTGGCACCTGCTCAGCCCCCCGATCAGGGTCAGGTGAGACCATGGGAGCAGGTGGTGGGTGGTCGTACGAGCAGCCGGTGCAGATCACAAGTCCTGACGCCAGGCAGACAATCTCTGAGGAGTGTTGATAACGGCTGTGGGGGTCAGCCATCTTGTAAAGTCACTGCCCAGAAGAACGCGATGGCAAACCTCTTCCGTTAGAAAATTTTGCCCAGAACAATCATGGTCATGGAAAGACCGTGATCGCCCACGTCATACGACACGGCGCAGAATGATAATGTCATAACAACGAGGCTCATAATGATGATCAATCTAACCCTTTCCTCCCACATGGCATCCATTTTTCTACCAGCCACTTCCCTATCTAAGACTCTCGTAAATACCCCTAAAGTATCTGTCTCTACCACCACCCACCATTCTCTGATATTCTCTCTGCCCCTTCATTAGGGGAAGAGAGAGAGCCTGTGGTACGTCGAATTGTCGGGTGATTGATTAGTTTCTGTTCTACTGCAGCTCATGGTCTTTCTTGAGGGCTTTGCTATCGCTTGCTTGCTAGGTGGAGGGCACTGATAGTTTTTTCTTTGCTGAGGTTTTTGAGGGGGTGAGGGTTGCTGCTTTGCTGTTGCTCGTGCGTGGGAGGGGGAGTGGATGGGGGGGTTTTGGGGGTCAAATATTTTAACTGTCGCTCATTCTTTGGGTCACTCTTCTGATTTTGTGGATGTCTGCGAAGAACGAGAACTTCAGGTTTTGTATTGTACACATTCTCCGATGTTAAATGGAGCTATTGAAACTTTGCTCCAGTCGCCTCAAAATAATTAGATGATGTGAACACTCAGTCCTCGTTTATTGTCATTTAGAAATGCATACATGCATTAAGAAATGATACAATGTTTCTCCGGAGTGATATCACAGAAAACAGGACAAACCAAAGACTAACACTGACAGAACCGCATAATTATAACATATAGTCACAACAGGGCAAAACAATACCATAATTTGATAAAGAACAGACCATGGGCACGGTAAAAAAAAGTCTTAAAGTCCCGATTGACTCCCGAGTCCCCGATAGCAGGCGGCAAAAGGGAGAAAGTCCCTGCCATAAACCTCCAGGCACCGTCAACTTGCCGATACCTTGAAAGCAGCCGACCCCAGCCGACACTGAGTCCATCCGTCTGAAAACTCCGAGCTTCCGAGCAACCTCTCCGATACAGCCTCCCAAGCGCCATCCTCTGCCAAGCACCTTCGACCTCTCCCCAGCCGCTGAAACATGCAAAGCTGAGGATTTCGAGGCCTTCTGCTCCAGAGATTCCGGTTACCACTCAGTAGCAGCGGCAGCGAAGCGGACATTTCAGAAGTTTTCCAGATGTTCCTCCGTGCTCTCACGTCCATCTCCATCAAATCAGGATTGTGCACGGCACCCTACTTGACAAATAACAGACATCACCGCCGGAGTGGCCGCTGCGAGCTGTGTCGCGTCGCCATCTTCTCCTCCTCCTCCTCTATCACTCTCCCCTCGTAGTAGCCATTTCTTACCTATTTATTTGTTGTTATTTTTTTCTTCTATATTATGTATTGCATTGAACTGCTGCTGCTAAGTTAACAAATTTCACGTCACACGTCACCAGATTGATTCCTGGGATGGCAGGACTTTCATATGATGAAAGACTGGATCGACTAGGCTTATACTTGCTGGAATTTAGAAGATTGAGGGGGGATCTGATTGAAACGTATAAAATCCTAAAGGGATTGGACAGGCTAGATGCAGGAAGATTGTTCCCGATGTTGGGGAAGTCCAGAACGAGGGGTCACAGTCTGAGGATAAAGGGGAAGCCTTTTAGGACTGAGATTAGGAAAAACTTCTTCACACAGAGAGTGGTGAATCTGTGGAATTCTCTGCCACAGGAAACAGTTGAGGCCAGTTCATTGGCTATATTTAAGAGGGAGTTAGATAAGGCCCTTGTGGTTAAAGGGATCAGGGGGTATGGAGAGAAGGCAGGTACAGGGTTCTGAGTTGGATGATCAGCCATGATCATACTGAATGGCGGTGCAGGCTCGAAGGGCCGAATGGACTACTCCTGCACCTATTTTCTATGTTTCTATGCCGGTTATAATAAACCCGATTCTGATTACACCCTGGGGATAAAAAGGCCTCTGACCATACCCTCAATATATGCCCTTTATCCTCTATTAGGTCACCCAGAGAGAAAAGCCCGCGCTCGCTCAACCTATCCCCGTAAGACATGCTCTCTGCTCCAGGTAATTTTCCTCTGCATCCCCTCCAAAGCTTCCCACCTTGCCTCGGCAGAGCCTCGCCTGAGATGTGCTTCTGGGGATGCAACCTAAACCTGGTCTCACTAACCCCGGTCGGGAATCCGTCAGCTATGGGCGCTCCCGGCTGAGCAACGGCCCCGATGACCACCGGTGTGATTTCAGAGCTGTGCCCCGCCATCAGCTGCTCAGCATGGCCGCCGTCAGAGGTAATAACTACCCTACGAGCGAGAGATGGACAAAGAGTCAGGCCCTCGCGCTCCTCCAGCCCAGAAATGCCTTAATCCGACAACATTCACAGGTATCGATTTGCGGAATTAAATAAAGTGGGATCCATGTAGAATCCGGAAAATAAACTCTGAGCTGACTCGAAGGTAGCAGACACGGGTTGATACAAATTAAATCTGTGAGATGTTTTGTGTCAGTGTTGCTGAGAAAGGTATTGATTTTTGGTGTTTTTTTTCCTCCTTTGGCTGGCGCATTATTGCTGGGCAATCATTCGGAGGGTCATTACCCTGAGCCTCACGGTGAGCATTGTTCAGGCTTTTGGGTGGCAGCTGGTGGAGCCGATAGCGCGTTTGCTTTTACGGCTCCGGCCACCGGGGGTTCAATGCCCGACCCCCAGCCCCCGCCCAGAAGGGGTCTGTATAGTCCTGTGTGAAAGTCTTCGACACGCACACACACACACACACACACACACATTAATATAGAGCCAGGGTGTGTGTGTGTGTGTGTGTGTGTGTGTGTGTGTGTGAGTGTGTGTGTTTGTGTGTGTATCTGTGTGTGTGTGTGTGTGTCTGTATGTCTGTGTGTGTGTATCTGTGTGTGTGTTTGTGTGTGTGTATCTGTGTGTGTGTGTGTGTGTGTGTTTGTGTGTGTGTGTGTGTATGTCTCTGTGTGTATGTGTGTGTGTCTGTCTGTGTGTGTGTCTGTATGTCTGTGTGTGTCTGTATGTCTGTGTGTTTGTGTGTGTGTGTGTGTGTGTGAGAGTGCCTGTGTGTGTATGTGTCTGTGTGTGTGTGTGTGTATCTGTGTGTGCGTGTGAGTGTCTGTGTGTGTATGTGTCTCTGTGTGTGTTTGTGTGTGTGTATCTGTGTGTGCGTGTGAGTGTCTGTGTGTGTATGTGTCTCTGTGTGTGTTTGTGTGTGTGTATCTGTGTGTCTGTGTGTGTATGTGTCTCTGTGTGTGTTTGTGTGTGTATCTGTGTGTGTGTGTGTGTCTGTATGTCTGTGTGTGTGTATCTGTGTGTGTGTTTGTGTGTGTGTATCTGTGTGTGTGTGTGTGTGTGTGTGTGTGTATCTGTGTGTGTGTGTGTGTGTTTGTGTGTGTGTGTATGTCTCTGTGTGTATGTGTGTGTGTCTGTCTGTGTGTGTGTGTCTGTATGTCTGTGTGTGTCTGTATGTCTGTGTGTTTGTGTGTGTGTATCTGTGTGTGTGTGTGTGTGTGTGTGTGTGTGTTTGTGTGTGTGTGTGTATGTCTCTGTGTGTATGTGTGTGTGTCTGTCTGTGTGTGTGTGTCTGTATGTCTGTGTGTGTCTGTATGTCTGTGTGTTTGTGTGTGTGTATCTGTGTGTGTGTGTGTGTGTGTGTGTGTGTGTGAGTGCCTGTGTGTGTATGTGTCTGTGTGTATCTGTGTGTGCGTGTGAGTGTCTGTGTGTGTATGTGTCTCTGTGTGTGTTTGTGTGTGTGTATCTGTGTGTGCGTGTGAGTGTCTGTGTGTGTATGTGTCTCTGTGTGTGTTTGTGTGTGTGTATCTGTGTGTCTGTTTGTGTGTGTGTGTGTCTGTGTGTGTATGTGTCTCTGTGTGTGTTTGTGTGTGTGTATCTGTGTGTCTGTTTGTGTGTGTGTGTGTGAGTGTCTGTGTGTGTATGTGTCTCTGTGTGTGTTTGTGTATGTGTATCTGTGTGTCTGTGTGTGTGTATCTGTGTGTCTGTGTGTGTATGTGTCTCTGTGTGTGTTTGTGTGTGTGTATCTGTGTGTCTGTTTGTGTGTGTGTGTGTCTGTGTGTGTATGTGTCTCTGTGTGTGTTTGTGTATGTGTATCTGTGTGTCTGTGTGTGTGTGTATCTGTGTGTCTGTGCGTGTGAGTGTCTGTGTGTGTATGTGTCTCTGTGTGTGTTTGTGTGTGTGTATCTGTGTGTCTGTGCGTGTGAGTGTCTGTGTGTGTGTGTATCTGTGTGTGTGTGTGAGTGTCTGTGTGTGTATGTGTCTCTGTGTGTGTTTGTGTGTGTGTATCTGTGTGTCTGTTTGTGTGTGTGTGTGTGAGTGTCTGTGTGTGTATGTGTCTCTGTGTGTGTTTGTGTGTGTGTATCTGTGTGTCTGTGCGTGTGAGTGTCTGTGTGTGTGTGTATCTGTGTGTGTGTGTGTGTGAGTGTCTGTGTGTGTATGTGTCTCTGTGTGTGTTTGTGTGTGTGTATCTGTGTGTCTGTTTGTGTGTGTGTGTGTGAGTGTCTGTGTGTGTATGTGTCTCTGTGTGTGTTTGTGTATGTGTATCTGTGTGTCTGTGTGTGTGTATCTGTGTGTCTGTGTGTGTATGTGTCTCTGTGTGTGTTTGTGTGTGTGTATCTGTGTGTCTGTTGTGTGTGTGTGTGTCTGTGTGTGTATGTGTCTCTGTGTGTGTTTGTGTATGTGTATCTGTGTGTCTGTGTGTGTGTATCTGTGTGTCTGTGCGTGTGAGTGTCTGTGTGTGTATGTGTCTCTGTGTGTGTTTGTGTGTGTGTATCTGTGTGTCTGTGCGTGTGAGTGTCTGTGTGTATGTGTGTGTGTGTGTGTGTGTGAGTGTCTGTGTGTGTATGTGTCTCTGTGTGTGTGTATCTGTGTGTCTGTGCGTGTGAGTGTCTGTGTGTGTATGTGTCTCTGTGTGTGTCTGTGTGTGTGTATCTGTGTGTCTGTGCATGTGAGTGTCTGTGTGTGTATGTGTCTCTGTGTGTGTCTGTGTGTGTGTATCTGTGTGTCTGTGCATGTGAGTGTCTGTGTGTGTATGTGTCTCTGTGTGTGTGCACGTGCGCGTGTGTGTATGTGTGTATGAAATTACTGTCTGATTTTGACTTTCCAAATTGCAAAATGTTGCACCTGTCTGGCTCGGCTGTCATTTGCGTACAAGAACAATCAGAGATTATTTCCCGGGGCGGAAGTCGTTAATACGAGGGGGCATAATGTTAAGGTGATTGGAGGAAAGTTTAGCGGGTGAGGGTGGAGGACGAAGTCAGAGGTAGGGTTTTTACACAGAGGGTGGTGGAGGTGTGGACAAGATTGCCAGGTGGGGAGGTGGAGGCAGGTACGCTCGGGAGATTTAAGAAGCTCTTAGGCTCGTGGATGAAAGAAAGATGGGGAGCTACGTAGGAGGGACGGGTTAGATTGATCTTGGAGTAGGTGAGCACAGCGTTGTGGGCCGAAGGGTCTGCACTGTGCTGTAGTGTTCTGTGTTCTGTGTTTTCAGAAGGCCTTTGACAAGGTGCCGCACGTGAGGCTGCTTAGCAAGATAAGAGCCCATGGAATTACAGGGAAGTTACTAGCATGGGTGGAGCATTGGCTGATCGGGAGAAAACAGAGAGTGGGAATAAAGGGATCCTATTCTGGCGATCTGCCCGCTACCAGTGGAGTTCCACAGGGGTCAGTATTGGGGCCACTGCCTTTTACGATGTAGGTCAATGATTTGGACTATGGGATTCATGGATTTGTGGCTAAATTTGCCGATGATACAAAGATAGGAGCAGGACTGGGTAGTGTTGAGGAAACAGAGAGCTTGCAGAGAGACTTGATAGTTTAGGGGAATGGGCAAAGAAGTGGCAAATGAAATACAATGTTGGAAAGTGTATGGTCGTGCACTTTGGGAAGAAATAAACAGGCAGACTATTATTTAGATGGGGAGAGAATTCAAAATGCAGAGGTGCAAAGGGACAAGGGAGTCCTTGTGCAAGATACCGTAAAGGTTACCTCCAGGTTGAGTCGGTGGTGAAGAAGGCGAATGCAATGTTGGCATTCATTTCTAGAGGAATAGAGTATAGGAGCAGGGATGTGATGTTGAGGCTCTATAAGGCACTCATGAGACCACACTTGGAGTACTGTGGGCAGTTTTGGGCTCCTTATTTTAGAAAGGATATACTGACATTGGAGAGGGTTCAGAGAAGATTCACAAGAATGATTCCACGAATGAAAGGGTTACCGTATGAGGAACGTCTGGCAGCTCTTGCGCTGTATTCCCTGGAGTTCAGGAAAATAGGGGGGATCTCATAGAAACATTCTGAATATTAAAAGGCCTGAATAGATTAGATATGGCAAAGTTATTTCCCATGGTAGGGGAGTCTAGGACAAGAGGGCATGACTTCAGGATTGAAGGATGTCCATTTAGAACAGAGATGCAGAGAAATTACTTTAGTCAGAGGGTGGTAAATCTGTGCAATTTTTTGCCACGAGTGGCTGTGGGGGCCAAGTCATTGGGTGTATTTAAGGCAGAGATGGATAGGTTCTTGATTAGCCAGGGCATCAAAGGGTATGGGGAGAAGGCAGGGGAGTGGGGATGACTGGAAGAATTGGATCAGCCCATGATTGAATGGCGGAGCAGACTCGATGGGCCGAATGGCCTATTTCTGCTCCTAAATCTTATGGTCTTATGGTGTTTTTATGCAATTCCCCAGCCCACTTACCCAGCTGATCCGGAACCCTCCTTGCGGTTTTTGATAGTCTGTGATACCGTTTAGTTAAATAATTACTTCAAACGGCAAACTTCATCGTCTGCAGTCCACCATTCACTGCAGGGCTTGTGCATGTCCAGGACAGAGAGGTGGGCAGGAGAAGAAAAAATATATCGTTGTGGATGCTACCCACGCTGAAAACTGCCTTTTCCAAAAGCTCCCTTCTGGGAAACACCGTAGGGCGATTAACACCCAAACTTCACGCCGTCGGAAAAGGTTCGCAGGGCCTTGTGTGGGAAAAACATATCTCCTTCATTAACAAAAAACAGGCTCGGCCTACGATGTAGTTCTTACAGTAGCCGGTGAAATCCCATCTTCCTCAGAGAATCCTAAGCCCACCCTCTCAGAGACAACAGACAGTAGGTGCAGGAGTAGGCCATTCAGCCCTTCGAGTCAGCACCGCCATTCACTGTGATCATGGCTGATCATCCACAATCAGTACCCTTTTCCTGCCTTCTCCCCATATCCCTTCACTCCGCTACCTTTAAGAGCTCTACCTAACTCTTTCTTGAAAGAATTCAGAGAATTGGCCTCCACTGCCTTCTGAGGCAGAGCATTCCACAGAACCACAACTCTCTGTGTGAAAAAGTTTTTCCTCAACTCCGTTCTAAATTGTCTTACCCCTTATTCTTAAACTGTGGCCTCTGGTTCTGGACTCCCCCAACATCGGGAACATGTTTCCTGCCTCTAGCGTGTCCAATCCCTTAATAATCTTGTATGTTTCAATCAGATCCCCTCTCATCCTTCTAAATCCCAGCGTATACAACCCCAGTCGCTCTAATCTTGGACAGTCCCGCCATCCCGGGAATCAACCCAGTGAACTTATGCTGCACTCCCTCAATAGCAAGAACGTCCTTCCTCAAATTTGGAGACCAAAACTGTACACAGTACTCCAGGTGTGGTCTCACCAGGGCCCTGTACAGCTGCAGAAGGGCCTCTTTGCTCCTATACTCAACTCCCCTTGTTATGAAGGCCAACATGCCATTAGCTTTCTTCACTGCCTGCTGTACCCGCATGCTTACTTTCAGTGACTGATGAACAAGGACACCTAGACCTCAGAGAGCAACCTCACGTTAGCCATTACTGATGAAAGGTCCCAGCCCGAAAGGTCGACGGTTTATTCCCCTCCATGGGTGCTGCCTGGCTTGCTGAGTTCCCCTAGCCTTTTGTGTGTGTGTGTGTGTGTGTGTGTTCCTCAACCATTACTGTCTGGTCTGGTGCTACTTCCTCTCAGAATATATATCTGCCGTCTCTGCGGGAATTGGCCGTGTCCGGGGCAGAGGAGTGGGCAGGGGGGGGGAAATCACTGGGAGCACTACCCACCCTACAAACTGCCCTTCCCAAATGCTCCCCTCCTGGAAAACACCGTAGGGTTATTAAAACAAAAGCTTCTTGCCACCTTAGAAGTATCTTCCCCCCAGGCAGTAGATCTGATCAACCATTCTAGTTAGTGTCTCCCCACCCCTCTCTATCCACTACCCAGTCACTGCACTGTAAACACTTTAAAACAAGTTTTATAAAACTGTTTACATTGTAAGTAAATGCTGGTATTGACGTATTTATCCACATTTTATTCTTTATCCGTACTTCTAACTCTATTTTTATATAATTCTTTATTCTCTATTATTGTTGAATGTTGTTTTATTTTGGGTAAAATGTCGCTCTCTAGCCATCACACCACAGCAAAATTCATAATGCATTCAGTGGCCACTTCATTTGGTACCTCCAGTACATCTGATTGTACATTCATGGTCATCTGCTGCTGTAGCCCATCCACTTCGAGGTTTGGTGTGTTGTGCGTTCTCCTGCACACCACTGTCGTGTGTTGTATTCGTCCATCGTCGACGTCAATGAGGACCTCGACACCATTATGATGGTGTTGAGACTAGTGCGTGATTTGGATTTAAGTGAGGGAGAGTTGTGCAGCGTCAGCCTCACTCTCTCTTCCCAGTTCCCATCTGGATCCAGCGGCAAGACAGGGTCGAGACGGCTGGAGATGGGACTAGGCGCAGTGGATGACCAGGACGTCTTCTGTGTCTTGTCCTGCTCTACACGTTCCACGACACTTGCAGAGACCGCCTTCCTGACCACTGGACCTTCCATTGGTTTCGTCCACTCAGTCCGCCGGAGTCTGTCTTCACATGCTGGGATAGACAACTCCCTATCTCACCGAGGGGTTGAGACCCGTCGGCTACCTTCACCTGGTTTAGCCGGCTTGCCGAAGCCGTTGCCCGGGGTGTGGCCGCTGTCGCATGCAAACAGCTACGAGGAGCCACAGATCAGAGCTGAGTGCCAGGTGGGGACCAAAGGTGGACTAACCGCCGGAAAAGGACGTGACATGTTCCCCCACCAGAGGTGCTACCCCTCCCTGACACCCCATACACCCCCTACACCACTGCTGTAGTGCGCGGTGATTTGAGCTACCCTCACCTTTGAACCAGTCTGGCCTTTCTCCTCCGACCTCTCTCACCTTCACTGCTCGCTGGATGTTTGCATTTCACTCCATTCTCTGCAAACTCTAGAGACTGCCGTGCGTCGGGAATCCCAGGAGCTCCTGAGATCCTCGCACCACCCCGTCTGGCACCAGCGATCACTTCCACGGCCAGAGTTCCCATTTCCTCCTCCCCGTGTTCTAAGGTTTGGGCTGAACAAAAGCTGAACCTCTTGGCCGTGTCGGCGTGCTTTTATGCACGGAGTTTCTGCCGCGTGATTGGCTGATTAGATATACGCATTAACGAGCAGGTGTACGGGTGTTCCTAGTAAAGTTGCCACCGAGTGTATACGGTGGATAAAGTTGATTCTTTACTGTTAATTTTACAAACCATGCCTTATATATTCTCATGAATAAAATATAGTTCTGATTCATTGCATTGTGATCCATACACAACAGACATGAACTCCAGCTTCATTCCCATTGAAGAGGACGACGAGGAGGAGGAAGGAGGGGTGGATGGAATGGTGCCGCGTAAGGGGGAACCAGCGGAGGAGGAGACATATGACGACGTGGACACCCCCTCCATGGATCACAAACCCCCCCTGGGCCACCCGCAGGCCGGCACGGGGGAGATCCCGGACGACGAGATTTACGAGGAGCTGCCAGGTGGGTTTCTCCGGAGCTGGACGGGTCTCGGGATGAATCACAATCCGGCTGAAATCTGTCGTGTTGTGGCAGCAGTTCAGAATGGGGTTGATTATCACCGGCACGTGTCGTGAAATTTGTTAACTTAGCCGCAGCAGTTCCATGCAGTACATGATAAATACTGAAAGAAGAATAATTGAATCGCAGTAAGTATATATATGTGTATTAAATAGTTAAATTAAAAATATTAATGCAAAAACAGAAATAGAAATAAACAAGTAGTGAGGTAGTGTTCATGGGTTCAATGTCCATTCAGAAATCTGATGGCAGAGGGGAAGAAGCTGTTCCTGAATCATTGAGTGTGTGTCTTCAGGCTCCAGTACCTCCTCCCTGATGGCAGAGGGGAAGAAGCTGTTCCTGAATCGTTGAGTGTGTGTCTTCAGGCTCCTGTACCTCCTCCCTGATGGCAGAGGGGGAGAAGCTGTTCCTGAATCATTGAGTGTGTGTCTTCAGGCTCCAGTACCTCCTCCCTGATGGCAGAGGGGAAGAAGCTGTTCCTGAATTGTTCAGTGTGTGTCTTCAGGCTCCTGTACCTCCTCCCTGATGGCAGAGGGGAAGAAGCTGTTCCTGAATCGTTGAGTGTGTGTCTTCAGGCTCCTGTACCTCCTCCCTGATGGCAGAGGGGAAGAAGCTGTTCCTGAATCATTGTGTATGTGTCTTCAGGCTCCTGTACCTCCTCCCTGATGGCAGAGGGGAAGAAGCTGTTCCTGAATCATTGAGTGTGTGTCTTCAGGCTCCTGTACCTCCTCCCTGATGGCAGAGGGGAAGAAGCTGTTCCTGAATCGCTGTGTGTGTGTCTTCAGGCTCCTGTACCTCCTCCCTGATGGCAGAGGGGAAGAAGCTGTTCCTGAATCGTTGAGTGTGTGTCTTCAGGCTCCTGTACCTCCTCCCTGATGGCAGAGGGGAAGAAGCTGTTCCTGAATCATTGAGTGTGTGTCTTCAGGCTCCTGTACCCCCTCCCTGATGGCAGAGGGGAAGAAGCTGTTCCTGAATCATTGAGTGTGTGTCTTCAGGCTCCTGTACCTCCTCCCTGATGGCAGAGGGGAAGAAGCTGTTCCTGAATCGTTGAGTGTGTGTCTTCAGGCTCCTGTACCTCCTCCCTGATGGCAGAGGGGAAGAAGCTGTTCCTGAACCGTTGAGTGTGTGTCTTCAGGCTCCTGTACCTCCTCCCTGATGGCAGAGGGGAAGAAGCTGTTCCTAAATCATTGAGTGTGTGTCTTCAGGCTCCTGTACCTCCTCCCTGATGGTAGCAATGAGAAGACGGCACGTCCTGGGAGACGGGGGTCCTGAATGATGGATGCTGCCCTACAGAGGCATCTCTCCTCGAAGATGTCTTGGATACTACGGAGGCTAGTGCCCATGATGGACAAAATAAATTACTCTGTAGAAATTTAAATTGTCCAAATAGAGGGGATAAGGCCATTGTAAATTGTCACATGGTTAGGCTAGGATTAAACTGGGGGCCGGGGGGGGGAGTGACGGGCTAAAAGAGCCAACTCCACACTATCTCGATAAATAAACCAATAGATAGATAGATACATCGATAGACAGATAAACAGTTGGATAGATAGTTTCATAGATGGACAGGTAGAACGTTCAATAGATTGATTGATAGAGTGATAGACTGATAGATAGATAGACAGACAGAGAGATAGAGAGATAGACAGATAGACAGATAGACAGACAAATAGAGAGAGAGAGACAGATAGATAGACAGACAGATAGATAAATAGACAGATAGATAGATAGAGATGGACAGATAGATATAGACAAATAGATTGTTTAGATAGTTGATTACATAAATTGGTAGATAGATAATTAGATGGATAGATAGATTGTTAGATAGCTAGGTAGATAGAAGGGGGATAGATTAGGAGCAACACACACAAAATGCTGGAAGAACTCAGTAGATCAGGCAGCATCTGTGGAAAATGAATGCACAGTCTGTGTTCCAGACCAAAATCCTTCATGTGGACTGGAAAGGAAGGGGGAAGAACCCCAGCATTAGACCATGAGGTACAGGAGCAGAATTAGACCATTAGGCTATTTATTCATGACTGAGCAAACTCGATGAGCCAAATGGCCTAATAAGAAGGTGGGGGGTGGGAAGGAGAACAAGCTGGAAGGTGATAGGTGGAGCCGTGGGCGGGGGAGAGGGGGGGTGACATGAGTACCTGGGAGGCGATTGGTGAAAAGATAAAGGGCAGGAGAAGAAGGAATCTGATTGGAGAGGAGAGTAGCCCATGGGGAAAAGGGAAGGAGGAGGGGTACCAGGGGTTGAGGTGCTGGTGGGGCTGGGGGTGGGGGCAGAGTGAGGAACTGAAGAGGGAAGGGGGGGTGAAATTTGCCATAATTTGGAAAAATGATAATTAGGAAGTGCGGACCATGCAGAAATCTGCTGGCAATGGGGAAGAATGCTGAAAATTTGAGTGTGAGCCTTGAGACTCCTGTACCTCCTCCCTGATGGTAGTATTGAATTGAATTAGATTGACTTTATTAGTTACATCCTTCACGTACACGAGGAGTAAAAATCTTCACATTACGACTCCGTCTAAATCTGCAATTTATAGTAATTTGCAATAAATAGTATGTACAACAGGACAGTCAATATAACATTGAAATACAGTTGTGTCAGCATGAATTAATCAGTCTGATGGCCTGGTGGAAGAAGCTGTCCCGGAGCCTGTTGGTCCTGGCTTTTATGCTGCGGTACCTTTTCCCGGATGGTAGCAGCTGGAACAGTTTGTGTTTGGGGTGACTCAGGACCCCAGTGATCCTTCGGGCCCTCTTTACACGCCTGTCTCTGTAAATGTCCTGAATAGTGGGAAGTACAGATGTGCTGGACTGTCCGCACCACTCTCTGCAGAGTCCTGCAATTGAAGGAGGTACAGTTCCCAAACCAGGCAGTGATGCAGCCAGTCAGGATGCTCTCAGTCGTGCCCCTGTAAAAAGTTCTTGGGATTTGGGAGCCCATACCGAACTTCCTCAACCGTCTGAGGTGAAAGTCTGCAATAGAGACCCATATCAGAATCAGGTTTATCATCACTCACGTGTCATGAAATGTGTGGGGTTCTTTTGCAGCAGTGGTACATAAAGTTGCAACAGTACTGTGTGCAAAGTATCTTAGGCTCCCTAGCTAGATATGTGTGCCTAAGTCTTTTGCACAGTACTGTATTTATATTGTTATAATTTATAGTATAAAAACTCATCGTGAACGCTACCCACCCTGAAAAATGCCTCTTCCAAAAGCTCCCTTCGGGAAAGCGATATCACTATGCGCCATGCTGTACGACATCATCACCATGTGCCGTGCCGCATGACGTCATCATTGTGCGCCGCATCATTATGACGTGGGCGATCGCGGTCTTTCCACGACATGGTAGTTCTTGGCCAATTTTTCTACAGCAGTGGTTTGCCATCGCCTTCTTCTGGGCAGTGACTTTACAAGATGGGTGACAGCCCAGCCATTATCAACACTCTTCGGAGATTGCCTGCCTGGCGTCAGTGGTCACATCACCAGGACTTGTGATCTGCACCAGCTGCTCGTACGACCGTCCACCACCTGCTCCCACGGTTTCACGTGACTCTGATCGGGGGCTAAGCAGGTGCTACACCTTGCCCAAGGGTGACCTGCAGGCTAGCGGAGGGAAGGAGCACCTCACACCTCCTTTGATAGAGACACATCGCCACCCTGCCACCCTGACCCAGTGACCCGGTAACCCAGCTGGGGTCAGGAAGGCAAATGCAAAGTCAGCATTTATTTTGACAGGACTAGAATACATATATAAAAAATAATGACGTAATGCTAAGGGTTTACAAGCCACCGGTGAGGCCTCACTTGGAGTACTGAGAGCAGATATAGGCCACTTTTCTGAGAAAGGATGCACTGATATCGGACTGGGTTCAAATGAGGTTCACAAAAATAATTCTGGAAATGAAAGAAGAGTGTTTGATGGCTCTAACCCTGTACCCACTGGACTTTAGAAGAATTGGGGTGGGGGCGGATTCCATTGAAGCTTATCAAATGTTTAAAGGCTGAGACAGAGTGGACGTGGAGAGGATGTTTCCTGTAGTGGGGGAGTCTAGGACCAGAGGGCACAGATAGAGTGGATGCGGAGAGGATGTTTCCTACAGCGGGGGGAGTCTAGGACCAGTGGACACAGATAGAGAGGATGTGGAGAGGATGTTTCCTATAGTGGGGGAGTCTAGGACCAGAGGACACAGACAGAGTGGATGTGGAGAGGATGTTTCCTATAGTGGGGGGAGTCTAGGACCAGAGGACACAGATAGAGTGGATGTGGAGAGGGTGGTTCCTATAGTGGGGGGAGTCTAGGACCAGAGGACACAGACAGAGTGGATGTGGAGAGGATGTTTCCTATAGTGTGGGAGTCTAGGACCAGAGGACACAGATAGAGTGGATGTGGAGAGGGTGGTTCCTATAGTGGGGAGAGTCTAGGACCAGAGGGCACAGATAGAGTGGATGTGGAGAGGGTGTTTCCTATAGTGGGGGAGTCTAGGACCAGAGGACACAGATAGAGTGGATGTGGAGAGGATGTTTCCTGTAGTGGGGGAGTCTAGGACCAGAGGACACAGATAGAGTGGATGTGGAGAGGATGTTTCCTATAGTGGAGGAGTCTAGGACCACAGGGCACAGCCTCAGAATGGAATTACATCCATTTGGAACAGAGGTGAGGAACAATTTCTTCAGCCAGTGGCCCGTGAATTTGTGGAATTTGTGGCCGTGCAGGCCAAGTCATTGAGTGTATTGGAAGTCGACAGGTTCTTGATTGGTCAGGGCTTGAAGGGATACGGGGAGAAGGCAAGGGAATGGGACTGCGAGGGAAATGGGTCATCCAGGATGAAATGGCGGAGCAGACTCGTAGGCCGAACGGCCTAAATCTGCTCCTGTACCTTCTGGTCTTCCCGATGACATGGTGAGTGTTTGCACACCTCTCAGCGAGCCGAGGCGCTGGCTGCTGCGCCTTCTGACGCGCCGGGGCCCAGGACAGATCCTCCGACACGATGACGCCGGGGATGTCAAGATTGCCGACCCCCTCCACCTCTGATCCTGCGACGGGCTCATGGCCGCCTGCTTTCCTCCTGTTGCGGTGGTCAATGATCTGGCTGGTCTGGCCGACGTTGAGCGAGGGGCCGTTGTGGTGGCACCCCTCAGCCAAGCTTTCGAATCTCCTCCCTCGGCAGCCAGGGACAGCGGCGTCAGCAGCGAAAACCTAGTTGACAGAGCAGGAGAGGGACAGTCCCGGGAGGCTGTCGGGCTGGACAGGGTGGGAGCGCCGGGAATTGGATGAGATTCCGGGGCACACTGACAGGGCGGGCGGCCGGTAAGCAAGCGCAGGGAGCCACTGGGGAATCGGAACTGATCAGAGGGAAGACCGGGGAGAGCCGGGGTCTGGAATACGAACAGGAGCCTCTCACAGCAAGGCTCAGGATTTGTTTCATTTCATTTTTAAATCTTTTTATTAATTATTATTGAAAATCGACAACAACAAAAACATTAAAATAATCAAGTCAATATATCAATATGTATAATAAGAGTCAAACTATTAGCCAAGCTAAACTACTACGACTACTACGTCGACTCAGGCCTAGGGGGCCGGCATCGGGCACGATGACGGACTCTCCACTTCTCCCTCTCTCTCATCAGTGTGTTCAGTTCATCTACTGATGAACTGTCGCTGTCTTCTAGGAGCGTGTTGACCATAGTCTTGGGAGGGCGCCCAGGGTTCATCCTCCCGTGCTTGGGCTCCCATATGATGACTAGGCTGGCAGGTAGCTCAGGGTGGCGTGGACAGTGCCCCGCTAGTTGTAGTCTTCTTGCCTCGATTTTAGTGGAGAGCATCGATAGGTTGTTATAGAGCTCAACGTTCATTATGTGCTGTTGCCAACTCACGTCAAGAGCCATCCGGAGCATTCGTGTATAGCAACCATCTAGAGACTTTCGCATAGTCTTGGTGAGTGTCCACGTCTCACATCCGTACGTGTGAATGGACTCTATGACTGCTGTGAAAATCCTCTTTTTAAGCCCTCTGGTCAGATTCGACGTCCAGATTTCCTTCATGTCGTTCATAGCCCTCCACACCAGCACCTTCCGTATCTTTATGTCCTTCTCCGAACTCATCATTCTTGACCCGAGGTACTACGGTCTTGAGAGCACCTTCGTCGCAGTTAAACGCCATGTACTCTGTCTTTTTAGCGTTTAAGTGAAGTCCAACTTTATTGCACTCAATTTCCACTTTGGTCAGTAGCTGCTGTGCTTCCTCCATCTGGTCAGAGAGCAGGACTATGTCATCTGTAAAATCGAGATCAAGCTAAACAGTATATCAATAAGAAGAAGAAGAAAAAATAAAATGTTAAAGCTATTTTTTGGGGGGAAAAGAAAGAAGAAAAAAAGAATCCCTTGCTAACTAAAACAAAAAAAAACACTGTTAACAAAAAAAAACGAGAAAAAGACCCATTTGGAACACAAACCCAGAGATATATGCCGTACACGCTTCCATTAAAAAAAAATCAATCCGCCAATCAGGATTTCTTTCATGCTGTTTCCCGATTTCATTTCGTATGAAGAGAACAAGACAGGCTTTAGTCCAGATCTGAGGGAGCATAAAAAAACACACAAGATAAAGAACACAACAATAATAAAAAACACAATAAATATAAATACATCAGATAGCTTATAGACACAGACTGACTGTGTGTCCATAAAGTGACGCTGGGCACAGGAGTGTCTGTACATGACGTGACTCTGACAGGAAATGATAAAGTAGTGGTGATTGGGGGAGTGGAGGGGTGGGTCAGTGGGTGATTGGGGGTGTGGAGGGGTGGGTCGGTGGGTGATTGGGGGTGCTGAGGGGTGGGTCGGTGGGTGATTGGGGGTGTGGAGGGGTGGGTCAG
>NC_092402.1:10248484-10280984 GCF_030028105.1 Mobula birostris
GTTTCCTGTAGTGTGGGAGTCTAGGACCAGAGGACACAGACAGAGTGGATGTGGAGAGGGTGTTTCCTATAGTGGGGGAGTCGAGGACCAGACTCCCAAATGTGCCCCACTGATACCTTATAAAGACTCAGCTTTACAACCTTGTTTTGACACCCTAGTCATTCGGAAGTGAATGCTAACATTGCATTTGCCTTCCTCACCACTGACTCAACCTGCCAAGTCACCCTTCAGGGGCGAGTCTCACTGCACACCTCCGATTTCTGAATCCACTGTAGGCGCATGGAATCCCATTCACCTGCATTCCTCCACCGAGCCCCTGTAGGCTTCCGAGGTTGCTGGATCTGAATGCTGTACCACCAACCAGTGGCATGGGAGCGCCTTGTGTAGTGTAAGAATTCTAGAAGGGCACATCACCACCAGCACCTTCTCAAGGGCAGTTGGGGGACGGTGACAGTAGCCCAGTGAAGGCCCAGGTGCACGGGCATGGGCACGGTCTAAACAGTTTCACTGCATTCTCATCGGATCTGTACAGAACACAGGAAAATTATAAACACCAGGTCAATAGGATTGCTAACCTAAAAACTCAGAATCAGGTTCAACGTCACCAGCATAGGTCGTGAAATTTGTTAATTACCCCTCAACCATCAAGAAGGAGGTACAGGAGCCTCAGGACCCACACCACCAGGTTCAGGAACAGTTATTACCCCTCAACCATCAGGAAGGAGGTACAGGAGCCTCAGGACTCACACCACCAGGTTCAGGAACAGTTATTACCCCTCAACCAGCAGGAAGGAGGTACAGGAGATTCAGGACCCACACCACCAGGTTCAGGAACAGTTATTTCCCCTCAACCATCAAGAAGGAGGTACAGGAGCCTCAGGACCCACACCACCAGGTTCAGGAACAGTTATTACCCCTCAACCATCAGGAAGGAGGTACAGGAGCCTCAGGACCCACACCACCAGGTTCAGGAACTGTTATTACCCCTCAACCATCAGGAAGGAGGTACAGGAGCCTCAGGACCCACACCACCAGGTTCAGGAACAGTTATTACCCCTCAACCATCAGGCTCCGGAACCAGAGAGGATAACCTCACTCAGCCCAACACTGGGCTGTTCCCACAACCTGCGGTACTGTGCAAAAGTCTGAGATTAGTTCTACGGTTTCAGATGGCATGGCCTCCACAGAGCCCTGATCAGAATCAGGCTCTTTATTCCCAGAACGTGTCGTGAAATTTGTTAAATTATCGACAGCAGTACAATGCAATACATGATAAATATAGAGAAAAAATCAATTCCAGTCAGTATATATATTTACTGGTGTTGATTTATATATGTATATATTTACTGTTACTGATGTATCAATCTCTTACTCTCTCTCAATGTGTATGTGTATATATATATATATATATATATATACACACACAGTGTATATAAAGTATTATGTATATATTAAGGCCGTACCCTCCAAATATCGGCACCTGCCTATCGGTTTTTTTTGCACTACCTTACTTTCCATTTTTCTATTTTCTATTTACAATTTATAATTTATATTTTTAATATTTACTATCGATTTGTGATCCAGGGAGCGGGAAGCGCAGAATCAGATGTCGCTGTGATGATTGTACGTTTTAGTATCAATTGTTTGGCGACAATAAAGTATAAAGTATTTAAATTAAAAATCGTGGAAAAACAGAAATCATAGGAAAAAACTCTCAAACTAACTGAAAACTAACGCCGTCACTGTGGGTGACCCATCTAGACCCTTGAAAGTCCGTCTGTAAGAGTCACAAATTTTCTTTCCCGGAACGCGGACCGAGGGAAGCAGGGAGCGTTGGTGCTGCTGTTTTTCCATCCGGACTTGACGAGACTGAAACGGAAGGACGGGAGTTAACTACGACGGCAGAGAAAATCCTGCCCCCCCCCCCCAGTTGGCCGGACCGTGTGTTCATTCTGGCGGGTGTAGATGCTGTCCTGCCGCAAGAGCTCCCCCCCTCTGGCCGGGCGGTGTCCGCGATTGTGGCCGGGCAATGGGTGTACGCCTTACCAACAACGTCCACGCCCCAGACATGAGTAGGTTGAACACCCTGAGCTGATTGAAGAGTCGCAACCCGCTACGGCGCAGCAACAGGCCCTTTGACCCATCGGGGGGGGGGGGGGGGAGCGTCCTTTCCACCTGTGGCTGGAATTGAGCCCCGGTCGCCGGCGAAGCGCTAACCGCGAGGCTGCCCACGCGGTTCCCAGTCGAACCCACCTTCCCCGCTCCCGCTGGCCGCTCGTTTCGACGCTCCGAGTGAAGACGCTTCCCCGCTCTCGTCCCCCCTTGAACATTCCACCTTTCACCCTTAACCCCTGACCTGCACCTCACCCCTACCTAGAGAAAGTGCTCGAAATTCAAACCTGTGGACGGGGTCAGTGAAAGATCAACCAGACAGCATAAGACAACAGACTGTGCCAGGGCAAGTATAAATAGATAGCAGTGAATAACTAAGTTAGCAAGTTTCACGACACATGCCGCTGATTTTGATTCGAGAGCATGAGACAAAGAGAGATCGTTGGCTGTGGGAATATCTCAGGGGTGGGACAAGTGAGCGCAGTTGTCCCCTTTGACAGATCTTCATTGATTCTCCTTTCTTCACTGATTGCCCACCGACGAGAAAACAAACCTGCAGGTAGTATAACTCCGGTGACTTCTCCCAGGGTGGTGGAGAGGCTGAGGGCCAAGAGTGGTGGCCTCTGACGGTGGCCGTCTGGCGCTCACCTCCCAGTAGGGTCACCCGTGGAGGTGAGGTCAAGGGGGAAGGGTGGAAAACGATCGGAATCCGGTTGAATATCACCGGTGTATGCTGTGAAGTGTGTTGCCTTGGCGACAGCGGTACAATGCAATACATGGTAACTGAGAAAACACTTACAATAAGTATGTATATAATATTTAAATTAAATAAGCAGTACACAAAATAGAAATTAAATTCAGAAATCGGATGGCAGAGGGGAAGAAGCTGTTCCTGAATCATAGTCATAGTCATAGTCATAGTCATACTTTATTGATCCCAGGGGAAATTGGTTTTCGTTACAGTTGCACCATAAATAATAAATAGTAATAGAACCATAAATAGTTAAATAGTAATATGTAAATTATGCCAGGAACTAAGTCCAGGACCAGCCTATTGGCTCAGGGCGTCTGACCCTCCAAGGGAGGAGTTGTAAAGTTTGATGGCCACAGGCAGGAATGACTTCCTATGACGCTCTGTGCTGCATCTCGGTGGAATGAGTCTCTGGCTGAATGTACTCCTGTGCCCACCCAGTACATTATGTAGTGGATGGGAGACATTGTCCAAGATGGCATGCGACTTGGACAGCATCCTCTTTTCAGACACCACTGTCAGAGAGTCCAGCTCCATCCCCACAACATCACTGCCTTACGGATGAAACTGAAAGAAACGAATGAAACTGTTCCTGAATCATTGAGTGTGTGTCTTCAGGCTCCTGTACCTCCTCCCTGATGGCAGAGGGGAAGAAGCTGTTCCTGAATCGTTGAGTGTGTGTCTTCCTGTACCTCCTCCCTGATGGCAGAGGGGAAGAAGCTGTTCCTGAATCGCTGAGTGTGTGTCTTCAGGCTCCTGTACCTCCTCCCTGATGGCAGAGGGGAAGAAGCTGTTCCTGAATCGTTGAGTGTGTGTCTTCAGGCTCCTGTACCTCCTCCCTGATGGCAGAGGGGAAGAAGCTGTTCCTGAATCGCTGAGTGTGTGTCTTCAGGCTCCTGTACCTCCTCCCTGAGAAGAGGTCATGTCCTGGGTGGAGGGAGTCCCTGATGATGGAAGCCGCCTCTTTTGAGAAGATGTCCCGGAGAGGCCACCGCCCGCGAAGCAGCTGACGAAGTTTACAACTCTCTACCCGAAGGCGGAGGACGGCTGGGGCAGGGAGGGGCCCCCGGCTCGTCTTGCAGTCCATGCCACTGGACCCTGATCTGTCAAGGACCACCAGCAGCACCCCCCCCCCCCTACACCACTTTAAACAAAGTCACGCACAGGCGTTCTCCATTAGGGGAATCCACCCTAATCTCGGAATGGCTTCTGCAATTTCCGAAAGACCCACTGGATGGAAAACCCCTTCGGAGAACGTCGCGCTCCAGTCGGGAGATCGCACCGAGAAACTCCGACGATAAACTTACTTTGGACTTCGTACTTCGGACTAGATAGGGAGACCGCCAACAGTCTGCGTACAAAGACCAACGGACCTCTCCTAACCCAACTCCCCCCAAAAACCGCCCCTTCTAATCACCTCTCTAAATCCTGCTTACCGAAGAGGTTTGTTGTTTGCGAGGGCTGCGGTTCCATCACTTTTTTTTTCCCTCTCTTGCGCTCATTTTGGATAATTTTGCTAAAAGTGCCTAATTGAATTGGCCCGAGGGTTTCTGTTCTCTGTTTTATTACCCGTTGGAGTATGCAGTGGCGGGGAATGGTACAGGGGCTCCTTATGCAATTTCAGAGGCAGTTTCTCGAAAAATAAATATAGATTTATGCCAACAAAAGGATTAAAAAAAAAGGTTTAAAGCCTTAGCTTGGATCCTTATGCACGATGCTCAGTGTTATTAAGCCCTCTGGCGAGAGACTCACAGGCTGGATGCAGTCAGCTGGTAAATCGTTTTTTTTCTTCTCGCCTGCTAATCCACTTTCATCAGGCTCTGCAGTGGGAAACCAATTTTTTTTTACCCAGATAGACAGTAGGGTGCAAGTGAAGATTCCAACGACGTCGGTAGAAGGCGAAGCGAGAGCACAAGACATTGGAGCAGCATTAGGGGCCACTCAGCCCATCGGGTCTGATCTCCCAGTCCATCGGGGCTGACTTGTTACACCCCCACCCCCAACTCCATTCTTCCCTTCTCCCCGCAATGTTTGACACCCCGACCAGTCAAAGAATCTATCAATCTCCGCTTTAAATTTACCCACTGACTTTAACCTCGAAAACCATCTGTGGCGATCAATTCCACAGATTCACCACCTTCCAGCAAAAGCAATTCCTCCTCATCTCTGTTCTAAAGGGACAACCCTCTATTCTGAAGTAGTGTCCTCTGGTCCTAGATTCCCCCCACAATAGGAAACATCCTCTCCACATCCACTCTATCCATGCCCTCTGGTCCTAGACTCCCCCAATATAGGAAACATCCTCTCCACATCCACTCTATCTGTGTCCTCTGGTCCTAGACTCCCCCACTATAGGAAACATCCTCTCCACATCCACTCTATCTGTGTCCACTGGTCCTAGACCCCCCCCCCCCACTATAGGAAACATCCTCTCCACATCCACTCTATCTGTGCCCTCTGGTCCTAGACTACCCCCACTATAGGAAACATCCACACCACATCCACTCTATATGTGTCCTCTGGTCCTAGATTCCCCCACTATAGGAAACATCCTCTCTACATCCACTCTATCCATGCCCTCTGGTCCTAGACTCCCCCAATATAGGAAACATCCTCTCCACATCCATTCTATCCATGCCCTCTGGTCCTAGACTCCCCCACTATAGGAAACATCCTCTCCACATCCACTCTATCTGTGTCCTCTGGTCCTAGACTCCCCCCACTATAGGAAACATCCTCACCACATCCACTCTATCTGTGCCCTCTGGTCCTAGACTCCCCCACTATAGGAAACATCCTCTCCACATCCACTCTATCTGTGTCCTCTGGTCCTAGACTCCCCCACTACAGGAAACATCCTCTCCACATCCACTCTATCTGTGCCCTCTGGTCCTAGACTCCCCCCACTATAGGAAACATCCTCTCCACATCCACTCTATCTGTGTCCTCTGGTCCTAGACTCCCCCCACTATAGGAAACATCCTCACCACATCCACTCTATCTGTGCCCTCTGGTCCTAGACTCCCCCACTACAGGAAACATCCTCTCCACATCCACTCTATCTGTGTCCTCTGGTCCTAGACTCCCCCACTATAGGAAACATCCTCTCCACATCCACTCTATCTGTGTCCTCTGGTCCTAGACTCCCCCCACTATAGGAAACATCCTCTCCACATCCACTCTATCTGTGCCCTCTGGTCCTAGACTCCCCCACTACAGGAAACATCCTCTCCACATCCACTCTATGTGTGTCCTCTGGTCCTAGATTCCCCCACTATAGGAAACATCCTCTCCACATCCACTCTTTGAGGCCTTTCAATATTCAGTCGGTGTCAATGAGATCTTACCACCCCCCCCCCACCGTACCCTCCACCCACACATCCCACCCTATTCTTCTCAGCAAGTTACTGGACAAGCTCAGAATTTGTTCCCCTATGCATTTATGAGTTCTGTCTGTCCCCAAATGGTCTTGAGAGGTTGGAGCTGGGACTCCACCCTAAATTGGTACAATCCCTCTATTTGGTGCGATGAGGTGTTTGATTTTGATTCAGTAGTATTGAGAAATTCCAATTCGGATCGATATCTATTTATCGATTGAGGTACAGTGCAGCTGCACCGCTCAGCAGTCCCCCGATTTAATCCAAACCAAATTTACCGGACAATTTTACGATGACCAATTCCCCTCCCAACCGGTACGTCTTCAGACTGTGGGAGGAAACAAGGGCACCCAGAGGAAACCCACGCAGTCACGGGGGAGAACGTACAAACTCTTACAGGCAGCGGCTGGAATCAAACTCGGGTCGCCGGTACTGTGAAGAGTGGTGCTGACCACTAAGCTACCGGGCTACCCCAGTGATACTCGATACGTGGAGACCCAAGGAACTGCGGATGCTGGGACCTGGAGCAGTTAGGGTAGCAGATTTTGATTCAAAGTTCAAAGTTCAGCATAAATTATAACCAAAGTACATCTGTGTCACCACGTACAACCCCGCGATTTGTCTTCTAGCGAGCGTAACCAGTAAATACTGAGAAACACAATAGAATCAATGGAAAACTGCGCACAAAGACAAACAGCCAGCTTGTAGAAGACTGCAAATTACAAAAAAAAAGATTAATGAGTTACAAATAACATTGAGAACATGAGTCATACAATCCTTGAACATGAGTCCATCGGTTGTGGAGACAGTTCAGAGTGAGGCGAGTGAAGTTATCCACAAAGGTTCAGGATCCTGATGGTTGAGGTGTAATAACTGTTCCTGAACCTGGTGGTGTGGGTCCTGAGGCTCCTGTACCTCCTTCCTGATGGTTGAGGGGGTAATAACTGTTCCTGAACCTGGTGGTGTGGGTCCTGAGGCTCCTGTACCTCCTTCCTGATGGTTGAGGGGTAATAACTGTTCCTGAACCTGGTGATGTGGGTCCTGAGGCTCCTGTACCTCCTTCCTGATGGTTGAGGGGTAATAACTGTTCCTGAACCTGGTGGTGTGGGTCCTGAGGCTCCTGTACCTCCTTCCTGATGGTTGAGGGGTAATAACTGTTCCTGAACCTTGTGGTGTGGGACCTGAGGCTCCTGCTCCTCCTTCCTGATGGTTGAGGGGTAATAACTGTTCCTGAACCTGGTGGTGTGGGTCCTGAGGCTCCTGTACCTCCTTCCTGATGGTTGAGGGGTAATAACTGTTCCTGAACCTGGTGGTGTGGGTCCTGAGGCTCCTGCTCCTCCTTCCTGATGGTTGAGGGGTAATAACTGTTCCTGAACCTGGTGGTGTGGGTCCTGAGGCTCCTGTGCCTCCTTCCCGATGGTTGAGGGGTAATAACTGTTCCTGAACCTGGCGATGTGGGCCCTGAGGCTCCTGTACCTCCTTCCTGATGGTTGAGGGGGTAATAACTGTTCCTGAACCCGGTGGTGTGAGTCCTGAGGCTCCTGTACCTTCTTCATGATGGTTGAGGGGGTAATAACTGTTCCTGAACCTGGTTGTGTTGGTATCTGAGACTCCTGTACCTCCTTCCTGATGGTTGAGGGGTAATAACTGTTCCTGAACCTGGTGCTGTAAGTCCTAAGGCTCCTGTACCTCTTTCATGACATTACTGGCCCCTTTCCGACTCCTTTCTGTATCGATGTCCGTGACGGTGGGTAATCTGGTGCCGATGGTGAGTTGGTCAGTTTTGTCTCCCCGTTGTCCAGCCTTCCTGCCCTCCGCAGTCCAGTGTCCGAACCGGGCAGTGATGCAGCTCATCAGGGCGCCCCCTACTGGGTAGCTGTAGAATGACAGGAGCATGGATGTGTTCTAATCATTCTAATTAAAATCGTTCTCGTTCAGATTGGGTTCAGATTTATTTATATCGCGCCCGTCTCAATGCCTCACTTGTGTTGACAGCCACCACCCCTGGGGATGGGCTGGTGGTGGGGGCGGTCGGCAAGTGGCGTCCGCACAGTGTGCCCGCCATGCTTAGCAGATTAACACCGAGCACAGCAAGCAACAAAACGACAGTAGAGCAGCAACACCCCCCCCCCCGTTATTCCCTCCCACCCGCCCGCCCGCACACACGGACAGTCCTCCAACTCCAGATAGGCCTCCGGCCTCCAGTCTCCAGGCTTTGGCTAATGGGCTTCAACCTCCCTCCGACCCCACAGCCCGGGCTAGCTGATGACAGGACTCGGAACTCCAGCCTCGAAACCTGGGCACGCCGACTGTCTCCTGCTGACACCGACATCTGAACTCAGGGGCTTTGGACAGCCTGACTTCCATGGCCTGGCGTCCACGTTGCTGGCCTCCGAGCTCAGAGCAGAGGCCTAGACTTTGTATGCTCTTCATCGTTCGTCCACATTGCCGGCCTTCGAACTTGGAACAGAGGCCTAGGCTCTGTATGTTCTTTCTCACCCGTCCACGTCACTGGCCTTCAAGCTCGGAGCAGAGGCCTAGGCTCTGTATCTTCTTCCTCACCCGTCCACATTGCCGGCCTTCGAGCTCGGAGCAGAGGCCTAGGCTCTGTATGTTCTTCATCACCCATCCACGTCACCGGCCTTCGAGCTTGGAGCAGAGGCCTAGGCTCTGTATGTTCTTCATCACCCATCCACGTCGCCGGCCTTCGAGCTCGGAGCAGAGGCCTAGGCTCTGTATGTTCTTCATCACCTATCCACATCGCTGGCCTTCGAGCTCAGAGCAGAGGTCTAGACTCCATATGTTCTTCATAACCCATCCACATCACCGGTCTTCGAGCTCAGAGCAGAGGTCTAGACTCCGTACGCTCATCCTCACCCCTCCACATTGCCGGCTTTCACAGTGATCAGAGGAATAAACTCAGGTGTTCTCGTGGCTGGGCCTAACATGCAGAGTTGAGGCCTCAGCTCTGGGATGAAAGGATTTTGGAAACCTCAACGTTTATTGCTTTATTGCTTTGTCAGAACTGTACACATACCCAAGAGAGCCCATAACATCACAAAGGGTTTCCCCTCTGGAGACTGAGAGGAAAGAATAAAGTCGTGGTGGAGTTAGTGGGTGAAGGTGTGTGGACCAGCCTTACTGCTTGGGGAAAGTCACTGTTTTTGGCCTGGTGCTTCTGGGCTTGCACTTGCTGTAGTTCAGAAGAATGACAGGCGATCTCATGGAGATCTGTCCAGTACTGAAAGGCTTAGGTAGCGTGGCCACAGAAAGGGTGGTTCCTACAGTGGGAAGGTCTAGGAATAGCCTCAGAATGGACGAATGTCCCTTTGGGTGGTTACTTTGTGGAATTTATTGACCACGGACAGCTGCGGAGGCCAAGTCACCGGCTCCATTTAAAGCTCCTGCCCTTTCCCCCCATGGTCCCCTCTTCTGTCCTAAAACTTACCTCTGACATCTCCTCTAAACCTCCCAACAGTCACCTTACAATTATGCCCCTTGCATTAGTCATTTCCACCCCAGGGAAAAAGCCTCTGTCTGTCCACTCGATCTCTGCCTCTTCTCATCTTGTACACCTCTATCTAAAGTCATCGCTCATCCTCCTTCACTCCAAAGGGGAAAACTTTAGCTTGCTCAATCTATCCTCCTAAAATGTGCTCTCTAATCCAGGCAGCATCCTGGTGAATCTCCTCTGCACCCTCTCTAATCCAGGCAGCATCCTGGTGAATCTCCTCTGCACCCTCTCTAATCCAGGCAGCATCCTGGTAAATCTCCTCTGCACCCTCTCTAATCCAGGCAGCATCCTGGTAAATCTCCTCTGCACCCTCTCTAATCCAGGCAGCATCCTAGTAAATCCCCTCTGCACCCTCTCTAATCCAGGCAGCATCCTGGTAAATCTCCTCTGCACCCTCTCTAATCCAGGCAGCATCCTAGTAAATCCCCTCTGCACCCTCTCTAATCCAGGCAGCATCCTGGTAAATCTCCTCTGCACCCTCTCTAATCCAGGCAGCATCCTGGTAAATCTCCTCTGCACCCTCTCTAATCCAGGCAGCATCCTGGTGAATCTCCACTGCACCCTCTCTAATCCAGGCAGCATCCTGGTAACTTTCCTCTGCCTCCTCTCTAATCCAGGCAGTGCCCTGGTAAATCTCCTCTGCACCCTCTCTAAACCAGGCAGCAACCTGGTAAATCTCCCTCTGCATCCTCTCTAATCCAGGCAGCATCCTGGTGAATCTCCTCTGCACCCTCTCTAATCCAGGCAGCATCCTGGCAAATCTCCTCTGCATCCTCTCTAATCCAGGCAGCATCCTGGTAAATTTACTATGCACCCTCTCTAATCCAGGCAGCATCCTGGTAAATCTCCTCTGCACCCTCTCTAATCCAGGCAGCATCCTGGTAAATTTCCTCTGCACCCTCTGTAATCCAGGCAGCATCCTGGTAAATTTCCTCTGCACCCTCTCTAAAGCTCCCACAACCTTCCTATAATGAGGTGATCAGAACTGAACACAATACTCTAAGTGTGGTCTAACCAGAGGTTTATAGAGCTGTGACATTACCTCACGGCTCTTGAACCCTCTACTCACGAAGGCCAACACACAACATACCTCCTCAATCACCCTATCCACCTGCACGGTGATTTTGAGGGATTTATGGAAGTGAACACCAAGATCCCTCTGTTCCTCCACACGGCTGTGAATCCTGTTACTTACCCTGTGCTCTGCCTTCAAATTCGACCCTCCAAAACGAATCACCTGACACTTGTCCAGAATGAACTCCATCTGCCACTTGTCAGCCCAACTCTATATCCAGACAATCCCCCATTCTAAACTACGACCCTCTTCCACGCCACCCACAACACCACCGGTGTTCGTGTTGAGGGCGGGGGAGATCTCCAAAGCTGAGGGCCCAGGAGGCCGAACAATGGTATGAGCAACGAGAACTGGGGGCGTTGAAGGGGTTGGAATTTCACAATTGATCATGAGATCAAAAGGCATATAAGCCTATTCGGCCCATCGAGTCTGTTCTGCCATTCCATCATGGCTGATTTATTTTCCCTTTCAACCCCCATTCTCCTGCCTTCTCCCCGTAACCTTTGATTACCTTACTAATAAAAACTCCACCAGACTCCGCTTTAAATTTACCCAATGACATGGCCTCCACAGCAGAATGTGTCAATGAATTCCACATTCACCACCCTCTGGCAGAAGAAATTCCTCCTCATCTCTGTTCTAAAGGAACATCCCTCTATTCTGAGGCTGTGCCCCCTGATCCTAGACTCCTCCCACCATAGGAAACATCCTCTCCACATCCACTCTATCTGTGTCCTCTGGTCCTAGACTCCCCCACTATAGGAAACATCCTCTCCACATCCAATCTACCTGTGTCCTCTGGTCCTAGACTCCCCCCACTATAGGAAACATCCTCTCCACATCCACTCTACCTGTGTCCTCTGGTCCTAGACTCCCCCCACTGTAAGAAATATCCTCTCCACATCCTCTCCATCAAGGTTTCACCTATCACCTTGTGTTTCTCTCTCCCCTCCACCTCAGTTACTCCTCATCTGTATTTGTCCAGTCCTTCCAAAGGGTCTCGGCCCGAAACGTCGACTGTGCAGCTGCCTGGCCTGCTGAGTTCCTCTGGCATTTTGTGCATGTTGCTCTGGATTTCCAGCATCCGCAGACTTTCCCTGGTTTGTTCTTTCAATGCTCAATAGGCTTGAATGAAATCCCACCTCTTTCTTCTGAACTCCAGTTTCGTACAGACCCAGGGCCATCCAATGCTCCTCAATTTTAACCTTTTCTTTCCCGGGATCATTCTTTCGACCGTCTCCAGTGCCCGCACGACCTGTCTTCGATAAGCGGCCCCAAACTGCTCACAGTTGTGCGGATCTTGCAGGGCGGGACGGGAGAGGGTGGGGGGGGGAAGAAAAGAAAATAGAGGGGGCTGAAATTGAAGCCTGCCAGGCTGACGCACTGCTGGGAGGCGGACCAGCCACCTGGCTGGGATCCGCACTACGCCTCGGTGAATTCAAATGAACCTGCGTCAGCGAACGTCAAAGCAGGAGCTCGGGGGAACGGCAGCAGCCCTGCTGCCTGTTGGCCAGCTTTCCCCGGAAAGCTCTCCAACGCCTCCACTCTCTGAGGAGGCCGAACAGACTGATGTACCTCCGCGCTGGCGTCACTCTGCAGATGCACAGTGGAGAGCATCCCGACAAGCTGCATCGTTCCATGGTACGGAAACTGCACTGCAGCCGACAGCTAGTCCAAACTGCCCAAACACATCACCGGCAGCAGTCTACCCACCGTCAAGGGCATATCACAATCAGAATCAGGTTGATTATCACTGGCAGCAGTCATGAAATTTTTAACTGAGCAGCAGCAGTTCAATACAATACATAATATATTTTTTTAATTAAGTGCAATCGTGAACAATAGCCAGATCAGAAATGCTAATCAAGTCAGCTAGTTCCCAAAGAGATAGGGCCAATCAGATGGTTCACTGGGGCTCAGCGATAGAACAACAGGCACGAGGGTCGTTGGCCCCTGTACCCCAGAAGCACACCTGAGCGGTGCGGCGGAGGTACGCGCTATGCGTGACCTGATCTGAAAGCATCATGTTGACTCATAACAGATCATGTTCATGGTGGAACAGTTTAGTCAAGCATGGGGTGGTCAGCACTGATGGACAAATTATACCTCCACCACCCCTTAAAATATAAAATAATAAATAAATCAATAAATCAATCAATTACGGTATACATAAATTGAATAGATTAAAAATCATGTAAAAAACAGAAATAATATATATTAATATAGTGAGGTAGTGTCCAACAGTTCAATGTCCAGTTAGGAATCCAATGGCAGAGGGGAAGAAGCTGTTCCTGAATCGTTGAGTGTGTGTCTTCAGGCTCCTGTACCTCCTCCCTGATGGCAGAGGGGAAGAAGCTGTTCCTGAATCGTTGAGTGTGTGTCTTCAGGCTCCTGTACCTCCTCCCTGATGGCAGAGGGGAAGGAGCTGTTCCTGAATCATTGAGTGTGTGTCTTCAGGCTCCTGTACCTCCTCCCTGATGGTAGCAAAGAGAAAAGGGCACGTCCTGAGTGCTGGAGGTCCTTAATAATAAACGCTGCCTTTCTGAGACACCACTCCCTGAAGATGTCCTGGGTATTTTGTAGCCTCGTACCCAAGATGGAGCTGACTAGATTTACAACTTTCTACAGCTTCTTTCGGTCATGTGCAGTAGCCCCTCCCCATACCAGACGGTGATGCAGCCGGTCAGAATGTTCTCCACAGTACAACTAAAGAAGTTTTTGAGTGCATTTGTTGACATACCAAATCTCTTCAAACTCCTAATGAAGTATAGCCGCTGTCTTACCTTCTTTATAACTGCATCAATATGTTGGGACCAGGTTAGATCCTCAAGAGATCGCAGACACATATGAAAGACCCCACCCACCCTGCTCACAGACTGTTTGTCCCCACTCCCATCAGGGAGGAGGTGACGTAGCATCCATGCCAGGACCACCAGACTCAAAAACAGTGACTCTCCCCAAGCAGTGAGGCTGATCAATACCTCCACCCACTGACCCACCCCTCCACACCCCCAATCACCCACTGACCCACCCCTCCACACACCCCCAATCACCCGCTGACCCACCCCTCCACACACCCCAATCACCCACTGACCCACCCCTCCACACCCCCAATAACCCACTGACCTACCCCTCCACACCCCCAATCACCCACTGACCCACCCCTCCACACCCCCAATCACTCACTGACCCACCCCTCCACACCCCCAATCACCCACTGACCCACCCCTCCACACACCCAATCACCCACTGACCCACCCCTCCACACCCCAATCACCCACTGACCCACCCCTCCACACCGCCAATCACCCACTGACCCACCCCTCCACACCCACGATCACCCACTGACCCACCCCTACACACACCCCAATCACCCACTGACCCACCCCTCCACACCCCCAATCACCCACCGACCCACCCCTCCACACCCTCAATCACCCACTGACCCTCCCTCCACACCCCCGATCACCCACTGACCCACCCATCCACACCCCCAATCACCCACTGACCCACCCCTCCACACCCCCAATCACCTACTGACCCACCCCTCCACACCCGATCACCCAGTGACCCACCCCTCCACACCCCCAATCACCCACTGACCCACCCCTCCACACCCCCAATCACCCACCGACCCACGCCTCCACACCCCCGATCACCCACTGACCCACCCCTCCACACCCCCAATCACCCACTGACCCACCCCTCCACACCCCCAATCACCCACTGACCCACCCTCCACACACCCCCATCACCACTACTTTATCATTTCCTGTCAGAGTCACCTCATGTTCAGACACGCCTGTGCCCAGCGTCACTTTATGGACACACAGTCAATCTGTGTATCTTATATATTTATATTTATTGTTTTTTTTTAACGTCGACTGTACCTCTTCCTGGAGATGCTGCCTGGCCTGCTGCGTTCACCAGCAACTTTGATGTGTGTTGCTTGAATTTCCAGCATCTGCAGATTTCCTGTTCTTTGTGTATTTTTATTATTGTGTTCTTTATCTTAGTGTGTGTGTGTTGTTTTGCGCTGCATCAGGTCTGGAGACATAATTATTTCGTCCTCCTTTGCATTTAGTCCTGTGGCTGTCTGTGAGGGTAGGCAAACTCAGCGTGGCATACGGCACCCAAACTTTGGTACCAAAGATACTTCGGAGTCTCTGCTCCGACTTGAAACAACCTCTCGGATCTTGAGACTGCGGCACCGCCTGCCGCTCTCCCTGCGCAAACATGTAATCAAATTTCAGGCCTTCTTTATATTCCCCCCCTTTTTAAAAAAAAATATTGTTTTTTTTAGCACAAACCACGAGACTTGCTTTTCATTAATGACTTTTGTTGGAGAGTGTTTCGCGATGTTCCTTGGGAGAACAATAAAATGTCACAGGTAATAAAGTTTCCAATTTTCCCATCACAAGTACATAAAATCTTAAAATTAAAAAAAAGTGAATGCAGAATTGACATTTATGCCTCAGCGCTCAAAGCAACATCAGGTGTCTGTAGACTGAAAGATTTAATGGATTGCTAAATCAGAGATGTTTGTTGTAATTTGCATTCCGCTGGGTGCAGTAACAACACTGAAAGTACCATATTTGCATATTCTCCCTTTTTTTTTATCTCCGGCTCCTCATTGCCAGTAATTAGCTGGCATTTGCTGGCAATTCCTTTCTGATCGGACTGATAATAAATTTTTACGCACAGCCAGCCAACCAGCGCAAATTTGGAAGAAGTCCCTGTTAGCGGGGGATGTTTGTTTCCGCTCGCCGCTGCTGTTAGATTGGTTGCCCGGGGGTCGGATGCTGGTGCGTTGTGAATTTGTTTACCACCACCCACCACCCGCACAATCCCACCACCCCACTCACGAAGGACACGCAGCTCGAAGATGGATCGTCTTCATCGGTCCCCGAGATACATTTTTTTTACCGGGGTCATGTTTCCCGCTGTGGGGTGATCTTGGACCCCCGGGTTAGGTCGGATTATCGGCTCTCCATTTACCAGCAGTCAACGCCAACAGGCAATAGGTGCAGGAGAAGGCCATTCGGCCCTTCGAGCCAGTGCCGCCATTCACTGTGATCGTGGCTGATCATCCACAATCAGTACCCTTTTCCTGCCTTCTCCCCATATCCCTTCACTCCGCTATCTTTAAGAGCTCTATCTAACTCTTTCTTTAAAGCACCCAGAGAATTGGCCTCCATTGCTTTCTGGGGCAGAACCACAGAACCACAACCCTCTGTATGAAAAAGTTTTTCCTCAAC
The DNA here is from genome assembly GCF_030028105.1 of Mobula birostris. Lineage (NCBI taxonomy): Eukaryota > Metazoa > Chordata > Chondrichthyes > Myliobatiformes > Myliobatidae > Mobula > Mobula birostris. Next base: position 10,264,572 of record NC_092402.1, read on the forward strand.
TCCGTTCTAAATTGTCTACCCCTTATTCTTAAACCTCTGGTTCTGGACTCCCCCAACATCGGGAGCATGTTTCCTGCCTCTAGCGTGTCCAATCCCTTAATAATCTTATATGTTTCAATCAGATTCCCTCTCAGCCTTCTAAATTCCAGTGTATACAACCCCAGTCGCTCCAATCTTTCAACATATGACAGTCCCACCATCCCGGGAATTAACCTCGTGAACCTCCCACAGTAGCTAGTATGTCCTTCCTCAAATTTGGAGACCAAAACAGCACACAAGTCACCACATACAACCTCGAGATGACTGCTTCGCAGGCACTGACAGGAAAGCAAGGGAAGACGGTAGAATTTATGGGGGTGAAAAAACAGTGGAGTAGCGGCCAGCGCGGCGCCGTTTCAGCTGCGGTTCGCTGTTCGATTCGGTAGGAAAGCTGGTGCGCCGTTCCCGTGAGGGCGCGGGTTGCCTCCGGCTACTGTCAGGTTGCTCCCGCCATCCAAAGACGTACCGGTTGGCAGGTTCGTTGGTCAGCGCAAATTGTGCCCTGACGGGGCTGGAGTGGTCCGCGCGTCTCCGTGCGCCGGGAGGGTTGCTGTACATACCCCTAAAGACGCATGGAAAACTTACACGTGCACAAGGAGGCACTAGGACAGAGGGCACGAGTTGTCGAGTCCTTGGAAGTGAGTCAGGGGTTCCCATTTCGTTTTTATGCTATAGACCATTATCGTTAATCAACATGGGGGTCTGGGCCCCGACTTGGGAAATCCCCACTTTCGAGTGTGGAATCAGTTTGGAGCTGAGTTGAGTGAAGTTATCCACGCTGGTTCAGGAGGGGTAATGGTGGTGTGGGACCTGAGGCTCCTGTACCTGCTTCCTGATGGCTGAGGGGTAATAACTGTTCCTGAACCCAGTGGTGTGGGGCCTGAGGCTCCTGTACCTCCTTCCTGATGGTTGAGGGGTAATAACTGTTCCTGAACCTGGTGGTGTGGGTCCTGAGGCTCCTGTACCTGCTTCCTGATGGCTGAGGGGTAATAACTGTTCCTGAACCCAGTGGTGTGGGGCCTGAGGCTCCTGTACCTCCTTCCTGATGGTTGAGGGGTAATAACTGTTCCTGAACCTGGTGGTGTGGGTCCTGAGGCTCCTGTATCTCCTTCCTGATGGTTGAGGGAGTAATAACTGTTCCTGAACCTAGCGGTGTGGGACCTGAGGTTCATGTATCTTCTTCCTGATGTTGGGTCACGGTGTTGTTTGTCATGTATATCAATGATCTGGATGATAATGTGGTATTAAGTCTGCAGATTACGCCAAGAATAGGGTAGTAGCGGACGGCAAGGAAGGCTGTCCAAATTTGCCCTGGGATCTGCACCAGCTGGAAAAATGGGCTGAAAATTGGCAGATGGAATTTAAAGCAGACAAGTGTGAGGTGTTGCATTTTGGGAGGTCCAACCAGAGTAGGTCTTCCATGCTGAGCACCAGGGCACTGAGGAATGGAGTAGAACAGAGGGATCTGGGATGACAGATCCATAGTCGCTTGTAAGTGGCTCCACGAGTAGATAACCAGATCTTTTGGCCCTTTGGGCTTCATAAATCGAAGTACTGAGTACGGGAGTTGTGATGTTATAGAACCATAGGACACTACAGCACAGAAAACAGGCCATTCAGCCCTTCTAGTCTGTGCTGAAACTTTATTCCGCTAGTCCCATTGGCCCGCACTCAGTCCATAACCCTCCAGACCTCTCCCACGCATGTATCTATCCAATTTGTTCTTAAAACTTAAGAGTGAGCCCACATTTACCACATCAGATGGCAGCTCGTTCCACACCCCCACACTTACGTTGAAGTTGATGAGGCTGAATTTGGAGTATTGTGTGCAGTTCCGGTCACCTACGTACAGGGGAGATGTAAATGAGATCGCAAGAGCACAGAGAAAAATTTACAAGGATTTTGCTAGGAGTTGAGGACCTGAGTGATCGGGGAAGGTTGAATCGGTTCGGACTTTGTTCCCTGGAGCAGAAGGGAATGAAGAGAGTTTTGACAGAGGCGGACAGAATTATGAGGGGTGTAGGTAAGGTAAATGCAAGCAGGTTTTATCCATTGAGGCTGCCTGGGGGTTACAACTGGAGGGCATGGGTTAAGGGTGAAAGGTGAAAAGTTTAAGGGGAACATGAATCGAACTCAGCGGGTGGAACTTTTTTGCTCATTGCGTCAGTGGTCGCATCACCAGGACTTGTGATCTGCACCAGCTGCTCGTACGACCGTCCACCACCCGCTCCCATGGCTTCACGTGACCCTGATGGCTGGGAGGGGGGGTTGAGGCTAAGCACCTTGTCCAAGGGTGACCTGCAGGCTGGCAGAGGGAAGGCACCTCCTTTGGTAGAGACCTGTCTCCAGCCTGCCACCCAACATACATAAATACCTATGGCATTTCCCGGAAGAGCACTTTTGGAAAAGGTCATTTTTTGGGATGGTAGTGTCCGTGATGATTCTTATCCCTCAATCTTCTTTGTCCTGGACACATACAAGTCCTGCAGCGATGGTGGACTGCAGAAAATAAAGATTGCTGGTTAAGATAAGTTTTACAATAAACAATATCACAGACCAGTATAGACCAGAGGTTCCCAATCTTTTCCTATGCCATGGACCAATGCCATGGAGCCCACATTGGGAGCGCCTGGTGGTGTTTATCAAAACTTGTTGGTGTGGAAGATCAGCGGGATCTTGGGGTCCGTGTCGATAGGACACTCAAAGCCGCTGCGCAGGTTGACAGTCTTGTTAAGAAGGCATATGGTGCGTTGACCTTCTTCAACCGTGGATTGAGTGCAAGAGCCGTGAGGTAACGTTACAGCTGTACAAGACCTTGGTTAGACCCCACTCGGAGTTCTGGTCGCCTCACTACAGGAGGGATGTGGAAACCATAGAAAGGGTGCAGAGGAGATTTACAAGGATGTTGCCTGGATTGGGGAGCATGCCTTATGAGAATAGGTTGAGTGAACTCGGCCTTTTCTCCTTGGAGCGACGGAGGATGAGAGGTGACCTGATAGAGGTGTACAAGATGATGAGAGGCATTGATCGTGTGGATAGTCAGAGGCTTTTCCCCAGAGCTGAAATGGCTAACACGAGAGGACACAGTTTTCTTTTTCAATATTGTTATTAATTTTCTACATAGGAGAATACAGAGCTCAAGAAAAAAGAAATATATCAAATACATTATACTGAATCACACATACTTTATATTCACACAAATTGATTAATTCATAATATTGAAATATAGTAAATCTATTATATGGAAAAAAATCTAACCCACTACCAAGACTGAAGCTGATTAGTAAAGAAGAAAAAAGGAAAAAAAAGTATATTATTCGCCATCACCTGTGCTTTAACAGCAAATCAGAGGTTTGAAAATAGTTCAAAAAAGGTCCCCACAATGTTTGAAAGTCTTGATTAGATTCCAAAATTGAACACCAAATCTTCTCTAAGTTTAAACATGACATCACATTGAACGTGAAGAGGGCGTAGTTTTAAGGTGATACAGAGGAGGTGTCAGGGCTAAGTTTTTCACACAGAGAGTGGTGGGTGAGTGGAATGGGCTGCCGGCGATGGTGGTGGAGGCGAATACAATGGGGTCTGTTAAGAGACTCCTGGATAGGTACATCGAGTTTAGAAAAATAGCGGTAGGGAAATTCTAGGCAGTTTCTAGAGTAGATTACATGGTCAGCACAACATTGTGGGCCGAATGGCCTGTAATGTGCCGTAGGTTTCTGTGTTTCTATGTTCTACTAACTGCAAGGGGGTCCTGATCAGCAGGCTAAGTGGGCATAAAACACAGTACATAGAACACTACAGCACAGTGTGGGCCATTCGGCCCATATTTGTTGTCCTAACCTTTCAACCTATTCAAAGAGGACAAAGGGACCTGGGAATGTAGGTCCATAATTCATTGAACGTGAGATCCAGGTAGATAGGGTTGTGAAGAAAGCTTTTAGGCACATTGGCCCTCCAGTCACCTCAAAGCTGTGCCCTCTCGGATTAGCCACTTCCACCCCAGGTAAAAGTCTTCGGCTGCCCATGCCATCTACGCTTTCTTAATATCCGGTACAGCTTGCGGGGTGTGGGCGGGATATGCATTCACCAGCTCGGAAGCAATTGCCTTTTTTTTGTCAGCGGAGGCGGTGAGGAAGAGGTCCTTGGTAAAATATTTATAAACAACTGGTTTCTCTGCAGCCGGAGTGTGCTGCTTATTTCTGATTTCTTACACTTCAGGGATGGTGTAGACAAAGGGCCATAAGACACAGGAGCAGAATTAGGCCAGTCGGATCATCAGTACTGCCTGGCCATTCTGTCACGGCTGATTTACGATCCCTCTCAGTCCCGCTCGCCGTGACCTTTGAGGCCCTGGCTAATCAAGAATCTATCAACCTCCGCTTTAAATATACCCAGTGACTTGGTCTGCACAGCCATATGTGGCAATGAATTGCACAATGCTGTCCGGCTAAAGAAATTCCTCCTCATCTCTGTTCTAAAGCAACGTCCCTCTATTCTGAGGCTGTGTCCTCTGGTCCGAGAGTTCCCCCAGACCCCTTTCCCTCCACTACAGGAAACATCCCCAATCTAGACCTCTCAAATTTTTCTCTCCCCCACCTTCTTCTGTTCCCCACTCTGACCGCTGCCTATCACCTCTCCCTGGGTCCCCTCCTCCTCTCCTTTCTCCCACGGTCCACTCTCCTCTCTGATCAGATTCCTTCTTCTCCAGCCCTTTACCTTTCCCACCCATCAACTCCCCCTGGTGTCCCTCCTCCTTCCCTTTCTCCCACGGTCCACCCTCCTCTCCGATCAGATTCCTTCCTCTCCAGCCCTTTACCTTTCCCACCCATCACCTCCCCCTGGTGTCCCTCCTCCTTCCCTTTCTCCCACAGTCCACTCTCCTCTCCGATCAGATTCCTTCCACTCCAGCCCTTTACCTTTCCCACCCATCACCTCCCCCTGGTGTCCCTCCTCCTTCCCTTTCTCCCACGGTCCACTCTCCTCTCTGATCAGATTCCTTCCTCTCCAGCCCTTTACCTTTCCCACCCATCACCTCCCCCTGGTGTCCCTCCTTCTTCCCTTTCTCCCACGGTCCACTCTCCTCTCCGATCAGATTCCTTCCACTCCGGCCCTTTACCTTTCCCACCCATCACCTCCCCCTGGTGTCCCTCCTCCTTCCCTTTCTCCCACAGTCCACTCTCCTCTCCGATCAGATTCCTTCCACTCTGGCCCTTTACCTTTCCCACCCATCACCTCCCCCTGGTGTCCCTCCTCCTTCCCTTTCTCCCCCGGTCCGCTCTCATCTCCGATCAGATTCCTTCCTCTCCGGCCCTTTACCTTTCCCACCCGCCTGGCTTCACCCATCACCTTCCAGCTCTCCTCTTTCCCCTCCCTCCCCCTCCCTTTTTTTACTCTGGCTTCCTGCCCAGCCCTGAAGAAGGGTCTCGGCCCGAAACGTCGACCGTTGATCCATTTCCATAGACGCCGCCTGGCCCGCAGGGCATTTTGTGTGTGTTCTTTCCAATAGTCGACAGGTTTTGACGAGATCCTCTTTTATTCTTCCAGTGAGTCCAAGCCCTAGGGCCTCCAAACACTCCCTGCACGTTAACGCTTTCATTCCTGGGATCGTTCTCGTGAACCTCTTCCAATGTCTCAGACGAAGGGGCCCAAAACTGCCCAGAAGTCTCCGGAGAGGTGGGGATCCAAGTCCACAGAGGGCATTGTAGCCTCCGCAAAGGGACGCTGGGGGGGGGGGGGGTATGGGAAATTTTTCCCTTTGCGCCTGAGTAGGTTTGGTGGCAAATACGTAGAATACTCGTCAAGTGGACCTGCTGAGCTCCTCCAGCATTTTGTGCACGTTGCTCAAGGTTTCTAGCACCTGCAGAATCTCTCTGTGTTCATGCTTTGGTAGAGGGGCGGAAAATCAGGAAATCAGGAAGAGCTTTGACTGAGTTAACACGGAGAAGGCAGGGAAAGGGGGTCGCGATCTCATGCCGTTGTCTGTGAGGAGTTTCTGTTGTTCTCTCCCGTGTCCGCGTGGGTTTCCTCCCACAGTCCAAAGACCTACAGGGTTGTTAGGTTATTTGGCCATTGTAAACTGTCCCGTGATTAGGCCAGGGTTAAATCGAGGGTTGCTGGTTTGGCGCAGTTCGAAAGGCAGAAAAGCCTACTGTGCTCTGTATCTCAATAAATATATAGATAGATAGTTAGACAAACCGATAGATAGATAGATAGACAGATGGATAGACAAACAGATAGATAGACAGACGGATAGATCAACAGATAGAGAGATAGATAAATATACGGTTAGACAGACAGATGGATAGACAGATAGACAGACAATTGGGTAGGCAGATAGACAGATGGATGGATAGACAGACAGATAGATAAATGGACAGATAGACAGATAGATGGACAGATAGACAAATAGTTAGACCAACAGATAGAATGACAGATAGATAGACAATTGGATAGGCAGATAGATGGATGAATAGACAGACAGATAGATAAATAGACAGGCAGATGGATAGACAGAGATGGGTAGATAGATAGATAGATAGGCAGACAGATAGATGGATAGATACATAGATGATGTGTTGGCACGTGACCAAGTGGTTAAGGCATCGGTCTAGTGATCTCAAGTTCGTTAGTTCGAGCCTCGGCTGAGGCAGCGTGTTGTGTCCTTGAGCAAGGTACTTAACCACACATTGCTCTGCGACGACACCGATGCCAAGCTGTATGGGTCCTAGTGCCCTTCCCTTGGACAACATCGGTGTCGTGGAGAGGGGAGACTTGTAGCATGGGCAACTGCCGGTCTTCCATACAACCTCGCCCAGGCCTGCACCCTGGAAACCTTCCAAGGCGCAAATCCATGGTCTCACGAGACTAATAGATGCCTATTAATTATTAAAGATAGATGATACGATAGATAGACAGTGGATGATAGGTAGGCAGAGATAGATAGACAGATAGATAACTAGACAGGTAGATAGATAGGGGGATCGATAGATGGATAGATGATAGATATCTAGACGGATAGACAGATAGATAGACAGACGGATAGACGGATAGGTAGACAGATAGAAAAGGTAGTTAGACAGGCAGATAGAAAAGCAGATAGGTAGATAAATAAATAAGATCTGCCACGATTGAATGGTGGATAATTCTCAATGGACCAATTGCCCAAACTCTGTTCCTATCTGCTATGGTCCTGTGGAGAAATGTTTCCCAGCTACAGGACGGATAGTGATGGACAGGCCCAGGGCGGTTAGCAAACCATCGAAGGGGGAGGGGAGAGCATTTTATTTTTGTCAACTGGAGCACCGTGGATGAGATGACAACATAAGCAAGTCGATCGGAAACCCTCAGAAGTTCATCAGGGTGCGACACGCACAAAATGGAGCCCAGCAGGTTAGGCGGAGCAGTAACGAGTGGACGCTTCGGGCCGAGACTGGAGAGGAAGGAGGAAGGACATGGTGGCGGGGGAGGACAAGCTGGCAGGTAATTGAGGGGGAGGGTGGGTGGGATGAAGGAGAAGCTGAAAGGTGATAGGTGGGAGAGGTAAGGATTGTGAAAGGATAGAGAGGAGAGTGGACCATGGGAGAGGGGGAAGGAGGAGGGGCACGGGGGGGGGAGGGTAAGGAGAAGAGAGGGGGTGGGAATGGGGAATGGAAGAAGAGAGAAGGGAGACGGGGGGAAAAGATTCCCGGGGAGTTGGAGAAATCGATGTCCACGCCATCAGGTTGGAGGCCACCCAGACGGAATATGAGGTGTCGCTCCTCCGCCTGTCGATAGAGGAGGCCGCGCCGGGGGCAACCGCCCCGGCAAGGCTCGCAGGGGAGCGTGCCGCGATTCGGAGGGTGGGCAGCGAGACGGGGGGCGGGGGTCGCGGGAGACGTCCCGCGTCGGATAGGAAGTCTCCACCCTGCAGAGACGGCCGTGAGCGCCTGTCTCACCGAGATCTCAGTGACAGTCTGAGGATAATCTGCTCGATGAGCTCAATCCCTTCATATTCCGCACCGGGGAGCCATTAAAAGCGCACAATTTGCTTTTATTTTCAGACGCAATCATTCTCTCACTGAGCTCCAGCAGCCTCCAGCCCGGCTGTTCCTCTCTAAAGGCTTCCTCCCGAGACATTACCAGCCCTTCGGAACGATCCTGCCCCCGGTTTGAACCACATCTGGCCCTCTGCTCCCTCCCGGGAGGGGGGGTCACTTCCACCCCAGTCTCCTGACGGGGGCATCTCCTTCCCGACACAAGATCTCCCCCTCACCCCTCACCTCCTGGGGCATTCATCCCCCCGGTACTCAATCCGCTCCTCGATGCAGCAGGGTAGGGCCATTCGGCCCATCGAGTCTGCTCCACCATTCCATCAGGGCTGATTTACCTTCCCTCTCAACCCCAGCCCCGCCTTTCTCCCCCCCCCCACCCCCACCCCCATATCCCCTCATGCCCTGACCAATCGAGAATCTGTCAACCTCTGCTTTAAATACACCCAGTGACTTGACCTCCTCAGCCGCCCCTGGCAATGAATTCCACAGATTCGCCTCCTCTCTGGAGAAAGAAATTCCTCCTCATCTCTGTTCTAAATGGACGTCCTTCTATTCTGAGGCTGTGCCCTCTGGTCCTAGACTCCCCCCACTATAGGAAACATCCTCTCCACATCCACTCTATCTGTGCCCTCTGGTCCTAGACTCCCCTACTATAGGAAACATCCTCTCCACATCCACTCTATCTGTGCCCTCTGGTCCTGGACTCCCCCATTATAGGAAACATCCTCTCCACATCCACTCTTTCTGTGCCCTCTGGTCCTAGACTCCCCCATTATAGGAAACATCCTCTCCACATCCACTCTTTCTGTGCCCTCTGGTCCTAGACTCCCCCATTATAGGAAACATCCTCCCCCCATCCACTCTATCTGTGTCCTCTGGTCCTAGACTCCCCCACTATAGGAAACATCCTCTCCACATCCACTCTATCTGTGTCCTCTGGTCCTAGACTCCCCCACTACAGGAAACATCATCTCCACATCCACTCTATCAGCGTCCCCTGGTCCTAGACTTCCCCACTATAGGAAACATCCTCTCCACATCTGCTCTATCTGTGCCCTCTGGTCCTAGACTCACCCACTATAGGAAACATCCTCTCCACATCCACTCTATCAAGGCCTTTCAATATTTGATATGTAACAATGAGATTCTACCTTGCTCTTCTAAACTCCAGTGAGTACAGGCCCAGAGCCATTAAACACTCCTCATACATTAACCCTTTCATTCTTGTGGACCTCCCCAGACCCTCTCCAATGTTATCGCTTTCTTTTGTTAGATAAGGGGACCAAAACTGCTCACAATACTCTGAGTGCGGTCTGAGCAACGACTTACAAAGCCTCAGCATTATGTCCTTGCTTTTTACATTCTAGTCCTCTGGAAATGAATGCTGACATTGCATTTGCCTTCCTCACCACCTCGAGGGAAGCTGGAGCCACCCAGCAGGTCGGGCAGCGTCCATGGAGAGGAAAGAACAGCCAACGTTTTGGCTGAAAGCCTTCATCAGGGGCTGGAAAGGAAGAATAGAATAGGATAGGCTGAGTCATGAGGCAGAGGTTGATAGATTCGTGAAGGGATACGTTGAGATGGTAGGAGATTGGGGCTGAGAGGGAAAATGGATGTTTCCCGTGGTGGAGGAGTCTAGGACCAGAGGGCACAGCCTCAGATTAGAGGAATGTTATTTTAGAACGGAGACGAGGAAGAATTTATTTAGCCAGAGGGTGGTGAATCTGTGGAATTCGTTGCCACAAGTGGCTGTGGAGGCGAGATCATGGGTTATATTTTAGGCAGAGGTTGATAGATTCGTGATTAGTCAGGGCATGAAGGGATATGGGGAGGAGGCAGGAGATTGGGTCTGAGAGGGAAAATGGATCGGCCATGATTGAATGGCGAAGCAGACTCGATGGGCCAAATGGCCTAATTCTGCTCCTGTACCTTGTGGTCTTTTGGTGTCGCCTGGAGCCTCCCCCTTGATCTTACCGCCATAGGTGACCCTAGCAGGAGCCAAGCGCCTGATGGCGTCACTATCGGGGTCTCAGGCCTTTCCCACGTGACAAGGTGATGATCCTTGGAGAAGACCATTAATATCGCCATCATTATGCGTTGTGTCGTATGACGTCATCATCATGTGGCGGTTGGTATGACATCACCAATATGTGCTGTGCCGTATGACATCATCCCTATGACCTGGGCGATCATCATCTCCATGACGACGATGGCTCTTGGCAAGGTTTTTCTGCAGAAGTGGTTTGCCACCGCCATTGATGCGGCGTGTGATGTTAATAGACTGGGAACAGACAGACGAGAGAGCAGCCGTACAGATCTAGTTCCTCCACTCAACAGTTCATGGGTCGATGTCTGTCTCGGAAGAGCACCTTGACTTAAACGTGCGTTAAGCACCTGTGACTTTATTGGTGGAAGCGTGGTAGTTGAATGTCCTATGGTATCAATGCAGGAAAATGCTAAGGGGAATCACAGGAGCATTCCATGGGAACTGAAGAGATACTAAACTTATTTATTTATCCATCTATTTGTTTGATTGGTGTTTACTTGGGTGGCAGGGTGGAGCTACGTCTCTACCAAAGGAGGTGTGAGGCGCTCCTTCCCTCCGCTAGCCTGCAGGTCACCCTTGGGCAAGGTGTAGCACCTGCTTAGCCCCTGATCAGGGTCAGGTGAAACCATGGGAGCAGGTGGTGGATGGTCGTATGAGCAGCCGGTGCAGATCACAAGTCCTGGTGATGCGACCACTGACGCCAGGCAGACAATCTCTGAAGAGGATTGATAATGGCTGGGGGTCACCCCGTCTTGTAAAGTCACTGCCCAGAAGAAATAATAGCAAACCTCTTCTGTAGAAACATTTGCCAAGAACAATCAGGGTCATGGAAAGACCGTGATCGCCCACGTCGTAGGACACGGCACATAATGATGATGTCGTACGACACAGCACATCATCATACGACACAGACACACGCACAGAAACACACACACACAAACACACGCACATACACGCACACACTCATAGACACAAATGCACATACACACACACACAAACACAGACACATTCAGACATACACATACACTCTTACACACACTCTTACACACACAATCAAACGCAGACACAAACACACACATACATGCACACACACAGACATATACACACATACAATCAAACACCCGCACACATGCGTGCAGACACACAAACACACACAGACACACACACACACATCCAGGCACACATACACACGCACGCACACACATATAGGCACACACAAACAGATAGAGAGATGTATCCCCACCCCGTCACCCAAAGCAGTCACGACAAAACATTAAAAGTTACAAGAAGTATTAACAGAGAGATGGACAAACAAACACGAGAGATTCTGCAGGCACTGGAGATCCAGAATAACACACTCAAAATGCTGGGGTGGGGGGAGTGGTTTCAGCAGGTCAGGCATCATCTGACCTGGAGAGGAATAAAGAGTCAGCCCAAAACATCAACCACTTATTCCTTTCCGTAGATGATGCCCGACTTGCTGAGCATTTTGTATGTGCAACTACAGATAGGTTGGGTGCCCCATTATTAGGTACACCTGTACACCTGGTCAGTAACGCAAATATCTAATCAGCAACGCAAATCATAAGAGCACGCAGGCACGGTCAAGAGGTTCAGTTGTTGTGCAGACCAAACATTAGCATGGGGAAGAAAAGTGACTTGGACCTTGGTATGATTGCTGGTGCCAGACGGGGTGGTTTGAGTATTTCAGAAGCTGCTGATCTCCTGGGATTTTCACATCCAACGTACTCTGGGGTTTGCAGAGAGTGGTGAGAGAAACAAAAAAAAAATCCAGTGAACAGCAGTTCTGCGGGTGAAAACGCCTTGCTAATGAGAGAGGTCAGAGGAGACTGGTTCAAACTGACAGGAAGGTGACAGTAACTCAAATCACCACATGTCAAATAACAGTCAATTAGCCAATCGTGTGGCAACAACTCAATGCATGAAAACATGCAGACATGGTCAAGAGGTTCGGTTGTTGTTCAGGCCAATCTCATGGGGAAGAAGTGTGATCTAAGTGACTTTGATTGTGGAGCAATTGCTGGTGCCAGATGGGGTGGTTTGAGTATCTCAGAAGCCGCTGATCTCCTGGGATTTTCACACACAACAGTCTCTAGAGTTTACAGAGAGTGGTGTGAAAAGCAGAAAAACATCCAGTGAGCAGCAGTTCTGTGGGGTGAAAACACTTTGTTAATGAGAGAGGTCAGGGGAGAATGGCCGGACTGGTTCAAGCTGACGGGAAGGCGACAGTAACTCAAATCACCACACGTAACTACAGTGGTGTGCAGAAGAGCATCTTTGAACACACAACACCTCGAACCTTGCAGTGAATGGTCTACAGCAGCAGGAAACCACGGACACACTCAGGGTGACCACTTTACCAGGGACCCAGTAGAGTGGCCACTGAGTGCGTATTAAATAACCAGTCTAAAAAGAGAGCTGAAGCTGTGAGTTAAATAAGCTGTGCAAAAAAGAGAAAATAAAGAAGTAATAATAAAAAGAATCGGATGGCAGAGGGGAGGAAGCTGTTCCTGAATCGTTGAGTGTGTGTCTTCAGACTCCTGTACCTCCTCCCTGATGGCAGAGGAGAAGAAGCTGTTCCTGAATCGTTGAGTGTGTGTCTTCAGGCTCCTGTACCTCCTCCCTGATGGCAGAGGGGAAGAAGCTGTTCCTGAATCGTTGAGTGTGTGTCTTCAGGCTCCTGTACCTCCTCCCTGATGGCAGAGGGGAAGAAGCTGTTCCTGAATCGTTGAGTGTGTGTCTTCAGGCTCCTGTACCTCCTCCCTGATGGCAGAGGGGAAGAAGCTGTTCCTGAATCGTTGAGTGTGTGTCTTCAGGCTCCTGTACCTCCTCCCTGATGGTAGCAACGAGAAGAGGACATGTCCTGGGTGACGGGGGTCCTGAATGATGGACGCCGCCTTTTTGAGGCACTGCTCCTCGAAGAGGTCCTGGATTCTGGGGGGGGGGGGGGGGTAGGCCAGTGCTCACGATGGAGATCGCTGAGTTCGCACCTTTCTGCAGCTCATTTTGATCCTGTGCAGTGTCCCCTTCCCACCTCCCCATACCAGACGGTGATGCAGCCAGTCAGAATCGTCCGCCGGGTACATCTGCAGAAACTGGCAAGTGTTCCTTGGTGACAGACCAAACCTCCTCCAACTCCCGAGTGAGCCGGGGGTTTGAGGGTCAGCCCCAGTGCAGTGATAGGGGTAATAGATTGGTGATGCGGTGGGGGGGGGGTGCTAACGAGAATTGTTGATCCGATTAACTGCGGGGGGGGTGGGGGAGGGATCCTTTAAGGTGCCCTGAAGTTTTGTTCTGATAGCCCAATCGCGCTTTGCAGAAGGGAGGTAGGAAAAGACACTTTACAAGGTCAGGGGCGGGTGGGTAGTGTCCCTTATGAGTGCAGAAAGGATAGGCCGGGGCTTGAAAGGGAATGACCGAGGAGACCGCTTGTGCGTTCAGGGTAATGAGAGGGAAGATGCAGTTAGACTGCCGGAGGCAGACAGATTTCTGACTCAGTGAGAACGAAACCCCCGGTGCAATTAGTGCGGACTGCGGACCAGCGAGTGGTTCATTGCCGTCGTTAGCACCAGCAGCAAGTGCAGGGGCTGCGTTACTGAACTAATGACGCCGAGGCCCGAGCCAGTGATCCGCGGACGCGAGTTCAAATCCCACCAGGGCACCCGAGGAATTTTATATTCGGCTCATCAGATGATTTTGGGAAATTAGCGTGAGCCGTGGTGGGCACGATCAGGAGATTGCCTGCTGTATAACCGCGTCCGTTTCAGCGACGTCCTTGAGAGAGACAGTGACAGAAAAAAAATATTACCATCCTGAAAGAAAGGTGAGAGATGAAAAGATCAAGTGAGCAGCCAGAGACTTTGTCCCAGGGCAGGAAAACATTACCTTTTTCGTTTTAAATAAAAATTCTTCTCTTTTCGGAGGTCTTATTTTCAAGAGTTGCCATCATGGTCGACAAAACTATCGCTCGGTATGAGGGGGGCTAATATTGAGGAAAGTATTGTGGGGGGGGGGATGTCAGAAGTAGGAGTTTTACACAGAGAGTGGTGGGTGTTAGGAACGCCCTGCCGCGTGTGGTGGTGCCTGAAACTTCTGCACACTGTTGTAGTTGTTAACGTGGAGTGGAGAGCCGGTTTGCACATCTGGAGGGAGCAAAGGATGTTGGAAATGGCGAGGGTGGAGGGAGGGGTGCGGGACAGGGGGCAGAGAATGAGTGTCAGGGGTGGGGGGGGGCAGACACACCCGGCCCTGAGACACCAGGCAAGGTCGTTTGATACCCAAACAGTCGGTTTATTGATCATTTACAGAATGTCTCTCTGGTGTTTCCCACTCCCTCCCCTCTCCCTTCCCCTTTTCCCAACCATGATTCCCCTCTCCCTTCCCCTTTCCCCAACCATGATTCCCCACTCCCTCCCCTTTCCCCAACCATGATCCCCCTCTCCCTCCCCCTTTTCCCAACCATGATTCCCCTCTCCCTTCCCCTTTCCCCAACCATGATCCCCTCTCCCTCCCCCTTTCCCCAACCATGATTCCCCCTCCCATCCCCTTTTCCCAACCATGATTCCCCTCTCCCTCCCCCTTTCCCCAACCATGATTCCCCCTCCCATCCCCTTTTCCCAACCATGATTCCCCTCTCCCTTCCCCTTTCCCCAACCATGATTCCCCTCTCCCTTCCCCTTTTCCCCAACCATGATCCCCCTCTCCCTTCCCCTTTTCCCAACTATGATTCCCCTCTCCCTTCCCCTTTCCCCAACCATGATCCTCCTCTCCCTTCCCCTTTCCCCAACCATGATCCCCCTCTCCCTCCCCTTTTCCCAACCATGATTCCCCTCTCCCTCCCCCTTTTCCCAACCATGATTCCCTTCTCCCTTCCCCTTTTCCCCCACCATGATCCCCCCTCCCTTCCCCTCTCACCAACCATGATTCCCCTCTCCCTTCCCCTTTTCCCAACCACGATTCCCCTCTCCCTTCCCCTTTTCCCCAACCATGATCCCCCTCTCCCTTCCCCTTTTCCCAACTATGATTCCCCTCTCCCTTCCCCTTTCCCCAACCATGATTCCCCTCTCCCTTCCCCTTTTCCCAACCATGATTCCCCTCTCCCTTCTCCTTTTCCCAACCATGATTCCCCTCTCCCTCCCCCTTTTCCCAACCACGATTCCCTTCTCCCTTCCCCTTTCCCCAACCATGATTCCCCTCTCCCTTCCCCTTTTCCCCAACCATGATCCCCCTCTCCCTTCCCCTTTTCCCCAACCATGATCCCCCTCTCCCTTCCCCTTTTCCCAACTATGATTCCCCTCTCCCTTCCCCTTTCCCCAACCATGATTCCCCTCTCCCTTCCCCTTTTCCCAACCATGATTCCCCTCTCCCTTCCCCTTTTCCCAACCATGATTCCCCTCTCCCTCCCCCTTTCCCCAACCATGATTCCCTTCTCCCTTCCCCTTTCCCCAACCATGATTCCCCTCTCCCTGCTCCTTTTCCCAACCATGATTCCCCTCTCCCTTCCCCTTTCCCCAACCATGATTCCCCTCTCCCTCCTCCTTTTCCCAACCATGATTCCCCTCTCCCTTCCCCTTTTCCCAACCATGATTCCCCTCTCCCTTCCCCTTTTCTCAACCATGATTCTCCTCTCCCTCCTCCTTTTCCCAACCATGATTCCCCTCTCCCTCCTCCTTTTCCCAACCATGATTCCCCTCTCCCCGACGCCCCCCCCCCCCGCCACTCTCAGCCCTCATCAGGGAACCAGACCAGAATCAGGTTTATCATCACCCACACATGTCAGGAAATTTGATTTTGTTTTTTCTGGCAGCAGTACAGTGCAATACGTAAAATTACGACAGTACTGTGTGCTAAAAGTCTTGGGCTGCCCCGCTATATCTACGTGCTTCAGAGTTTTGCACAGTACTGTATCTGCGAGGGAAGGGTTAGACCGATGCCAGAGCAAGAGAAAGTGTCGGACCAACATTAAGTTCTGTGTTTTAGGTCAAAGACCCTGCGACCTTGAGTCTCTCCAGCAGATTGTGTGTCTTAAATATTCCTAATGTATATTGTCTCGACCATCCAACCCCCAGTGCCGACCCCCACCAGGGCGTTCCATACAGCCATCCTACCTCAAACCCAGAGGATTGCAGTTAATCAGGCCATTGGTTACTTGGGGCAGACACTTAATTGGACTAAAACACACTGGTGTTGATATTCAAAGTTCAAAGTAAATTTATTATCAAAGTACATGTAAGTCACCATAAGGTTCATTTTCTTGTGGGCATATTAATAGATCAT
>NC_092402.1:10285984-10330622 GCF_030028105.1 Mobula birostris
GAAAAGCCTCCAGTGAAAGAATAATCAGTGATGGTCTACGTGTGATCGTGGCTCCTGGACTGCTACCAATGTTTTTAATGAACATTGCTGCCAACTTCATTTTCCCATTATCCCTCACTAAATCCGTCTGGATGGTAGACAGAGTTGAAACCCCCTGGTTTCCTCGGCTGCGTAAATCCAGGGAAGACACTCTCAAGCCCCGCCAAACTTGTGAGGTTGAGAGGGCTTGATCCCTCCCCAAACCCCGGTCTGTGCGGACGCTGTGTGATTCGCTACCCTGTCACGAATCAGCGCCGAGAAATACCGGACAGTAAACCATATACGATTAAAGGAATTATATTCATGAATCTTAACTGAAGGGTTAGTAAAGAGTAACAAAGAGAAAAGGGCCCATTCTGATTAAACAGTCAAATGCGCACAAGTTGAACTCCTCCGTCACTCGCGGGCTGGGCCCTCGGTCGGCGTTAACGCCCACACCGCCTTCCGAACGTCGCTCGCAATCCGTCTCGAACTGACGGGTCTCCCCACCGGGTGGTACGCTATGACTGGTTCACCTCAGCGCCTTCTCCCTCCATCCCCCGCTGAACCAAACACCGAAGGAACCTTATTGTCCCTCGCGAGGAAAACCTCCCGCTAATTGGACGGCACACATTCCACATCACCCCTTATCTTCAACCCGAACAGGCTGGAAGCAGAACAGACAGCTCCTGCAGAGCTGCTGGGTGAAATACCTACAGCACAACAGGAAAGATGTGAACCAGGGCGTTGCAGAGTCATAAAGTCATAGTTTTAGCACTGAATCAGTCCCTTCGGTCCGTCTAGTCTGTGCTGAACTGTCATTCTGACTAGTCCCATCGACTCCCTCCCAGACCATTGCCCTCCATTACCCTCGCATCCACGCACTGATCCAAATTTCTCCTAAATATTGCCATTAAGCCCACATCCACCACTTTCATTCCACACTCTCGCCATCTCCTGCGTGAAGAAGTTCCCCCGAAACATTTCACCTTTCACCCTGAACCCCTGACCTCAGGGGAAGATGCTCGTATTTGCCCGATCTATACACCTCATTATTTTGTATCATTCGTTAATGTGTGACGTGTCACTATGACCTGGGCGGTCACGGTGACCATGGCTGTCCTTGGCAAATTTTTCTGCAGAAGTGGTTTGCCATCGTGTTCTTCTGGGCAGTGACTTTACAAGACGGGTGACCCCCCCCCCCCCCAGCCATTATCAATACTTTTCAGAGATTGTCTGCCTGGTGTCAGTGGTCACATCACCAGGACTTGTGATCTGCACTGGCTGCTCGTACGACCATCCACCACCTGCTCCCATGGTTTCACCTGACCCTGATCGGGGGCTAAGCAGGTGCTACACCTTGCCCAAGGGTGACCTGCAGGCTAGCGGAGGTAAGGGGCACCTCACACCTCCTTTGGTAGAGACATATCCCCACCCCACCACTCCAATTTTGCTTTCCTCTATCAAATCTCACCTCATTCTCCTACGATCAGAGAAATGATGTCTGAAGCTATTCAACCTCTCCCTACGAGTCCCGACAACATCCTTGTAAAATTTCCTCTGTAATCTTCCAATCTGCTTCATATCTTTCCTGTGGATATGTGACCGGAAATGCACACCATAACTCCGAATTTGGCCTCAGCAACTTCAACATAACATCCCAAACGTTTGTACGCAGTGCTCTGATAGATGACGGCCAGCCCCAGGTTCCCTGGGCTTTGAATGGACAATGAATCCATCCTCAGCCTCTTTACTTCCTTTGCTGAGATTAGTGCAGGCGAAGAATCGGGTTTTGCTACCCCACTTGTCTCCCCGGGGCATCCCAAATGAGCTCACGGCCACCAAGCCCGTCCAGAAGTGGGATCACAGCGGCAACATTGGGGAACAAGTCTGGCAGACGACATTCTGCCCAAGCCTGACCCCCCCCATATCCCGGCCAATACTCCGCTTCCCAACGTCCTGCTCAGCAACGACTCCCCCCCCCCCCCGCCATGATCCTCACCAACCCTAGGCCTCCAAATCCAGACTCACTGATAAGGGGGCCTCAAACGCTAGGCCTCGAACATGAGAAGGTCTACACTAGGCCTGAAACGTGAGAAGGTCTACACTAGGCCTCAAATGTGAGGAGGTCTACACTAGGCCTCAAATGTGAGGAGGTCTACACTAGGCCTCGAATGTGAGAAGGTCTACACTAGGCCTCAAATGTGAGGAGGTCTACACTAGGCCTCGAATGTGAGAAGGTCTACACTAGGCCTCAAATGTGAGAAGGTCTACACTAGGCCTCGAATGTGAGAAGGTCTACACTAGGCCTCAAATGTGAGGAGGTCTACACTAGGCCTTGAATGTGAGAAGGTCTACACTAGGCCTCGAATGTGAGAAGGTCTACACTAGGCCTCAAATGTGAGGAGGTCTACACTAGGCCTCGAATGTGAGAAGGTCTACACTAGGCCTCGAATGTGAGAAGGTCTACACTAGGCCTCGAATGTGAGGAGGTCTATACTAGGCTTTGAATGTGAGAAGGTCTACACTAGGCCTTGGACTTGAGAAGGTCTACACTAGGCCTGAAACATGAGAAGGTCTACACTAGGCCTCGAATGCGAGAAGGTCTACACTAGGCCTTGGACTTGAGAAGGTCTACACTAGGCCTGAAACATGAGAAGGTCTACACTAGGCCTCAAACGTGAGAAGGTCTACACTAGGCCTCGAATGCGAGAAGGTCTACACGAGGCCTCAAACGTGAGAAGGTCTACACTAGGCCTCGAATGTGAGAGACACACCCACCCGTGAGACACCAGGCAAGGTCATTTGATTCCAAACAATTGGTTTACTGATCACTACAGAATGTCCCGAGCAGCACACTCAAAATGCTGGAGGAACTCTGCAGGCCAGGCAGCATCAATGGAAGTGAATAGACAGTCGACATTTCGGGCCAAGACCTCTCATCAGGACTCGTGTGCCTAGTGGGGGGATGTGTAGCTATTCCTTTGAGCTTTTCCTTGGCTCGTCACTGTCTCAGTGTGTCTTTCAACACTCTCCTCTCATGCCTCCATGTATTACTGCAGTCCACTGGCAGTAACCACGAGCTCTGGAGATCTCCCCTCAACCTTTCCCCGTCCTCCCATCTCTGGAATAATCCTTCAAGCTTGCTTCCTTGTCCAAGAGCTTGGTCATTTGTTCTTGTTCTTCCTCTTGTGCCTTGGGGCTGAAGTGTTGCTTGCCCCATCACTGTGAAACACACTGGACATTTTTTGCACAGTAGCACAGCGGTCACCGATCGGGGTTCAACTCCCGCCACTGTCTGCCCCCCTCCACACCCTCCCCTGACTGCGTGGGTTTCCTCCGGGTGCTCTGGTTTCCTCCCACATTCCAAAGACTGACAGTACTGCGCAAAAGTCTTGGGCACACACATATATGGCTAGGGTGAGACTTTAGCAAGGTCCGTGGAACGGTGGGGAGCGAGTTTGTAAATCTGGCGGGAGTGGCGAGGGGCAGAGCACCGTGGGAGGGGTGGCGGAGAAGGAGTGTCAGGGGTCGGGTGGCAGACACACCCATCCCTGAGACACCAGGCAAGGCCATTTGATTCCAAACAATCGGTTTATTGATCATTACAGAATGTCTGTCTGGTGCTTCCCTCTCCCTCCCCCTTTCCCCAACCATGATTCCCCTCTCCCTTCCCCTTTTCCCAACCATGATTCCCCTCTCCCTCCCCCTTTCCCCAACCATGATTCCCCTCTCCCTTCCCCTTTTCCCAACCATGATTCCCCTCTCCCTCCCCCTTTCCCCAACCATGATTCCCCTCTCCCTTCCCCTTTTCCCAACCATGATTCCCCTCTCCCTCCCCCTTTCCCAACCACGATTCCCCTCTCCCTTCCCCTTTTCCCAACCATGATTCCCCTCTCCCTCCCCCTTTTCCCAACCATGATTCCCCTCTCCCTCCCCCTTTTCCCAACCATGATTCCCCTCTCCCTCCCCCTTTTACCAACCATGATTCCCTTCTCCCTTCCCCTTTTCCCAACCATGATTCCCCTCTCCCTCCCCCTTTTCCCAACCATGATTCCTCTCTCCCTTCCCCTTTCCCCAACCATGATTCCCCTCTCCCTTCCCCTTTTCCCAACCATGATTCCCCTCTCCCTTCCCCTTTTCCCAACCATGATTCCCCTCTCCCTCCCCCTTTTCCCAACCATGATTCCCCTCTCCCTCCCCCTTTTCCCAACCATGATTCCCCTCTATCTCCCCCTTTCCCAACCATGACTCCCCTCTCCCTCCCCCTTTTCCCAACCATGATTCCCCTCTCCCCCCGCCTTTTCCCAACCATGATTCCCCTCTCCCTTCCCCTTTTCCGAACCATGATTCCCCTCTCCCTTCCCCCTTTTCCCAACCATGATTCCCCTCTCCCTCCCCCTTTTCCCAACCATGATTCCCCTCTCCCTCCCCCTTTTCCCAACCATGATTCCCCTCTCCCTCCCCCTTTTCCCAACCATGATTCCCCTCTATCTCCCCCTTTCCCAACCATGATTCCCCTCTCCCTCCCCCTTTTCCCAACCATGATTCCCCTCTCCCTTCCCCTTTCCCCAACCATGATTCCCTTCTCCCTTCCCCTTTTCCCAACCATGATCCTCCTCTCCCCAACCATGATTCCCCTCTCCCTTCCCCTTTCCCCAACCATGATTCCCCTCTCCCTTCCCCTTTCCCAACCATGATTCCCCTCTCCCTCCCCCTTTTCCCAACCATGATTCCCCTCTCCCTTCCCCTTTCCCCAACCATGATTCCCTTCTCCCTTCCCCTTTTCCCAACCATGATCCTCCTCTCCCCAACCATGATTCCCCTCTCCCTTCCCCTTTCCCCAACCATGATTCCCCTCTCCCTGCCCCTTTTCCCAACCATGATTCCTCTCTCCCTTCCCCTTTCCTCAACCATGATTCCCTTCTCCCTTCCCCTTTCCCCAACCATGATCCTCCTCTCCCCAACCATGATTCCCCTCTCCCTTCCCCTTTCCCCAACCATGATTCCCCTCTCCCTGCCCCTTTTCCCAACCATGATCCTCCTCTCCCCAACCATGATTCCCCTCTCCCTGCCCCCCCTTCCCAATCTGAGTTCACAATAGAATCAGGTTTATCTTCACTCACGTATGTTGTGAAACTTGTTGGGTTTTTTCTGCGGCAGCAGTACAGAGCAATACCTAAAATGACTACAGTACGGTGTGCACAAATGTCCTGGGCTTCCTAGCTGTGTATGGGTGCCTAAGACTTCTGTGCAGTATTGTGCGGTTTAGGGTTGGCGAGGTAAACTGGATGAGTGGCGACCCCTTGCGGGCTGCCCCCAGCGCAAACCTCACTTAATTTTCTGACGCAAACGCCGCCTTTCAACTTTAACACCCGAAAGCAATCTTCCAGTCTCCACTGCTTGGCCGGTTATTGGTGCCTGTGGTACCGGTCGACAGCCTGACCCAGTGGGGCTTGGTGTCAATGGGGGGGAGGGCCCCCTGAGCTTACCCACCCCTGGCCCACCGCCTCCCTCAACTTCGGCCCAGTCGCCGAGCAGGTTGGCGCAGCTGGATCCTCAAGGACACCTCCAGGCGTATCGGTTGCTGGGAGAAGTGTAAGTGTATCTGCTGGCTCGTCTCCCGGCAAGCACGTGGCTTGCTGGAAGCCCGGCCCCGAGCGGAGGTGGGATCGGCTTTCGCTTATTGAGAGGCAGACCCCAGGCGGGGGCTGAGTTATAGGACGACTAATAGTCTGGGAGTGAGAGTGACCAGTAGGTGCCTCCTAGTTGAAACCAGCGTCTTGCTTTTCCTATTTATTTTCATCTCCCTGACCTGTAAATGTCACAGGCCTGTCTACTCCCCGCTGAGCTGACTGCCTATGCCCTTTTTTCTCTCTTCTTGTGATATATATAGAATTTGTTCTTTGGCCTCCGTTCAATGATTGGAAATGTCACCGCTGAGCTGTGACTGGCTGATTCTGCAATTTGTCACTGAGGTACGTTCTTCAGGCCAGAGGAAGGAACTTACCTTCCAAAGCTTTGTCCTTTCTTGACAGTCCTCAGCTACAGCCTTCTCACCGAGGCCTGACCTGGGCTTTCTCCTTGTGCGAGGCTGCCTTGCTTCGCGAGGGGGGCCGAGGGGATTTGGAGCAAACGTGGAGGGCATTCTGACTGGCTGCGTCACCTGTCCGGTAATGGGGGCGGGGTCTGGCTACCGCACGGGGTCGAAGTAAGCTGCAGAGGGTTGTAAACTTAGTCAGCTCAGTCACGGGCACTGGCCCCCATAGTCTCCAAGACGTCTTCCAGGAGCGGTGTCTCAGCAAGGCGGCATCTGTCATTAAGCACCCCCATCACCCAGGACATGCCCTCTTCTCATTGCTACCATCAGGGAGGGGGTACAGGAGCCTGAAGACACACACTCAGCGATTCAGGAACAGCTCCTTCCCCTCTGCCATCAGGGAGGAGGTACAGGAGCCTGAAGACACACACTCAACGATTCAGGAACAGCTTCTTCCCCTCTGCCATCAGGGAGGAGGTACAGGAGCCTGAAGACACACACTCAGCGATTCAGGAACAGCTTCTTCCCCTCTGCCATCAGGGAGGAGGTACAGGAGCCTGAAGACACACACTCAACGATTCAGGAACAGCTTCTTCCCCTCTGCCGTCAGGGAGGAGGTACAGGAGCCTGAAGACACACACTCAACGATTCAGGAACAGCTTCTTCCCCTCTGCCATCAGGGAGGAGGTACAGGAGCCTGAAGACACACACTCAACGATTCAGGAACAGCTTCTTCCCCTCTGCCATCAGATTTCTGAATGGACATTGAACCTGTGAACATGCCTCACTACTTTTTTTTAATTTCTGTCTTTGCACTACTTACTTAATTTAACTATTTAATATAAATATATATACTTACTGTAATTCACGATTTTTTCTCTCTATTGTCATTTATTGCAATGTACTGCTACTGCAAAGTTAATAAATTTCAAGACAAACGCCGGTGATATTAAACGTGATTCTGATTCTGAGTTAGTTGAGCCGGTAATGTAAGGTAGCCATGGGACGTGAAGCAATGAGTCCAGTGCAGAGGTGTAGAATAAAGGAAGAGCAGACCTCCATGGTCTTAGCACTCAAGCATGTGCATTGGAATTATACACTCACCGGCCACGCTTTTCAATTCCTCCTGTTCCTAACAAAGTGGCGACTGAATGTATGTTCATGGTCTTCTGCTGCTGTAGCCCATCCACTCCAAGGTTCAACGTGTTGTGCGTTGACTGCTGTGCACCACTGTTGTGATGTTAGCGCCATACATGAACTTCAGCAGCTAACTTCAACCATCTGATCTGAATATGGAGTGTAGATTAAATTTAAAATGCAGCTCTGCTAACTTCAGCCACCGACCTTCAGATCTGAATAGGAGCTGTAGATTAAATTTAAAATGCAGCTCTGCTAACTTCAGCTACTGACCTTCAGATCTGAATAGGGGGTGTAGATGAGATTTGAAATGCAGCTCTGGACTAGGGGTTCCTAAGAGCTGTGAACCACAGTTAGTTGGACAGACCAGGCAATGCTGATTTAAATTCATTTGCCTGTCTGTAGTGTGGGTGCAAAGAAAAAGTTGTGTAAGTTGTACGTAATCCAAAGAAAGCATTGTAGATACATTGTAAATTGTCCTTTGATCTCTAGCATATAAAATGTCATGCAGTCTTGGGTTGAGGAGGCTTTTTCCTCTAAAACGGTCTCAATATGATGCCTGCTGTATCTCATTTTGTTGAAAAAAAAAGTTCCTCTATAGCTCCCAGCTACCTCTCTCACTTCGTTCATGTTACAACAGTAGCCCATGGTTATTTAGGTTACTGACACGTCTTTCTGTCAGCTTGAACCAGTCCGGTCAATTTCCTCGAACTTCTCTCAGTAACAAGATGTTTGCACTCACAGAACTGCTGCTCGTTGGATTTTTGAAAATATTTCTTGCACCATTCTCTGTAAACTCTAGAGACTGTTGTGTGTGAAAATCCCAGCAGATCAGCAGTTTCTGAGATACTCAAACTACCCCATCTGGCATCAACAATCATTCCACAGTCAAAGTCACTCAGGTAACATCTCTTCCCCCATTCTGATGTTTGGTCTAAACAACAACCGAACCTCTTGACCATGTCTGCGTGCTTTTAGGCATTGAGTTGCTGCCACATGATTGACTGATTAGATATTTGTTCTTTGGAAGGGAAAATGGAAGATCAGATTATTATTATTTAAATGGTAAGAGATTGCAGCACACTGCTGTGCAGAGAGACTTGGGAGCACTTGTGCATGAATCATAAGACCATAAGCTAAAGGAGCAGAAGTCGGCCATTTGGCCCATCGAGTCCGCTCCGCCATTTTATCATGAGCTGATCCATTCCCCCATTTGGTCCCACTCCCCCACCTTCTCACCATAACCTTTGATGCCCTGGCTACTCAGATACCTATCAATCTCTGCCTTAAATACACCCAATGACTTGGCCTCCACTGCCGCCCGTGGCAACAAATTCCATAGATTCACCACCCTCTGACTAAAAAAATTTCTTCACATTTCTGTTCTGAATGGGCGCCCTTCAATCCTTAAGTCATGCCCTCTTGTACTAGACTCCCCCATCATGGGAAACAACTTTGCCACATCCACTCTGTCCATGCGTTTCAACATTCGAAATGTTTCTGTGAGGTCTCGCTTCATTCTTCTAAACTCCAAGGAATACAGTCCAAGAGCAGACAAACTTTGTTCATATGTTAACCCTCTCATTCCCGGAATCATTCTAGTGAATCTTCTCTGTACCCTATCATGAAGGGTTGGTTTGTAGGTGCCACAGGCTATCAAAAAGGAAAATGGAATGCTTGCCTTCACTGCTAGAGGGACTGAATTTAAGAGCAGAGAGGTCATGCTGCAACTATACAGGGTACTGGTGAGGCCACACCTGGAGTACTGTGTGCAGTTCTGGTCTCCTTACTTGAGGAAGGATATACTGCCTTTGGAGGTGGTGCAGAAGAGGTTCACCAGGTTGATTTCACAGATGAGGGGGTTAGACTATGAGGAGAGAGTGAGTTGCCTGGGACTATAATTGCCAGAATTCAGAAGAATGAGTGGAGATCTTATAGAAACATATAAAATTATGGAAGGGATAGATAAGATAGAGGCAGGAAAGTTGTTTCCACTGGTAGGTGAGACTAGAACTAGGGGACACAGCCTCAAGGTTCGGGGGAGTAGATTTAGGACGGAGATGAGGAAGAACTGCTTTCCCCAGAGAGTGGTGAATCTGTGGAATTCTCTGCCCAATGAAGCAGTGGAGGCTACCTCAGTAAATATATTTAAAATAAGGTTGAATAGATTTTTGCCTAGAAGAGGAATTACGGATTATGGGGGAAAAGCACGTCGGTGGAGATGAGTCCATGGTCAGATCAGCCATGATCTTATTGAATGGCGGGGCAGACTCAACGGGCCAGATGGCCGATTCCTGCTCCTGTTTCTTATGTTCTTATTAATGAGCAGATATGCAGGTGTACCTCATAAGATGGCCACTAAAAGTATGTGTTGCAAAGCCTTGGTTCTATAATACTAACCATTCATGGACAAGTTTGGCGGGGCACGTTGCTGTACTCTTATCTTCCATTCATTCCACATGTTACCTTTCACGGTTCAAGATTCAGATTTATTTATTATGTGTACATCTCGTGAAATGTGTCAGCAACCAACACACCCAAGCGTGTGCTGTCGGCCGCTCGCAACTTAACGCCTTGGTGGAACAACACAGAACACAACGGGTTGAGGTCATGGCTCAAATTTAGTTCAAAATTCAAAATGCAGTGTAAATATATTATCAAAGTACGTATATGTCGACATGTAACTTCAGCCACCAATCTTTAGACCTGAATATGGACTGTAGATTAAATTTAAAATATAGGTCCGGACAATGGTTTTACTGGGATTTATTTTCCTGCAGGCATTCACGGATGTAGTTGATTCTTTTTAGGTTTGTAGCAATGGTTTTGGGGTCATCTTGAAAAAAGGGGAGGTGTTAATATGTTTGTTCCAAAATTTTCGTCCTTCAGAACCTTAGGTCCCTCACTACAAAGTTCAGGAACAGTTATTATTAGGCTCCTGAACTAGCATGGATAACTTCACTCGCCTCCACGCTGAATGATTCCACAAGCTATAGACTCACTTTCAAGGGCCCTACAACTTATGTTCGCCTGTAACTTTTGCAAACTTTGTCTTCTTTTGTAGATTGGTTACATGTCAATCCTTCCTTATGTGTACTTCTTCATAAATTCTGTTGTATTTCCTCATTTTCCTGTAAAGGCCCGCAAGAAAATGAACCTCGGGGTAGTATATGGTGATGTATATGTACTTTAATCAGAAATTTACTCTAAACTTTGACTTTGAAAAATGTGAAAAGTTTTGCATCAACTCCTCGTCAGGAGAATGACAAAGCATAGACTTGAAAAGCTCCTTTGGCAGAATTCAGGAATACAGATCCATAATTCCTTGAAAGTGACATCACAGGTAGATAGGGTTGTAAAGAGAGCTGCTTGCACATTCACCATCATCATTACGCACCGTGTCATGTGACATCATCATTACGCGCCGTGTCGTATGATGCAGAACGATCATGGTCTTTCCATGACCCTGATTGTTCTTGGCAAATCTTTCTACAGAATTGGTTTGCCATCGCCTTCTTCTGGGCAGTAACTTTACAAGACGGGTGACCCCCAGCCATTATCAATACTCTGCAGAGATTGTCTGCCTGGGGTCAGTGGTCATATCACCAGGACTTGTGATGTGCACTGGCTGCTCATACGACCGTCCACCACCTGCTCCCATGGTTTCATGTGACCCTGATCAGGGGGCTAAGCAGGTGCTACACCTTGCCCAAGGGTGACCTGCAGGCTAGCGGAGGGAAGGAACACCTCACACCTCCTTTGGTAGAGATGTATCTCCACCCTGCCGCCCTAGGTGAACCTAATAATTTGGCCACTGAGTACTTGACCTTCACAGTCGCCCTGTAGCATCGGTCTCTGCCAAAGGAGATGTGAGGTGCTCCTTCCCTCCGCTAGCCTGCAGACCACCCTTGGGCAAGGTGTAGCACCTGCTTAGCCCCCGATCAGGGTCACATGAAACCATGGAGAGCAGGTGGTGGACGGTCGTACGAGCAGCCGGTGCAGATCACAAGTCCTGGTTACGCGACCACTGATGCCAGGCAGAAATTTCTCTGAAGAGTGTTGATAATGGCTGGGGGTGGGGGGAGGTCACCCATCTTGTAAAGACACTGCCCAGAAGAAGGCGATGGCAAACCACTTCTGTTAGAAAAATTTGCCAAGAACAATCATGGTCATGGAAAGACCATGATCACCCACATCATACGACACAGCGCGTAATGATGGTGCTGATGATGAAAAATGAAATAAAAAGTAAAGTTAGAGGTTAAAGCACCCTCATGGAATATAAAATGCATAGATTTTATTCCCAAGAGGAGATCTGGTAGAGGTTTATAAGATTATGAGAGGCATAGGTAGAGTGGACAGGGAGAATCTGCTTCCCAGGGTTGAAATGTCTAATACCAGAGGGCATGCATTGGAGGTGAGAGGGGGGAGGTTCAAAGGGGGTATGAGAGCAAGTTTTTAACTCAGAGAGTGGTGGATGACTGGAATGCACTGTCTGGGATGGTGGTAGGGGCAAACACGTTAGAGACTTTTAAGAGATGTTCGGTTAGGCACATGGATGTGAGGAAGATGGAGGGATGTGGACGCAGTATAGTCAGGAGGGATTAGTGGTGGGGCATTTTTGATTTGCTCTTTAGCCGGGTCAGCACAACACTGTGGGCCGAATGGCCTGTTCCTGTGCTGTACTGTCTAATATTCTGTGCTGTTGTCTAGGGTTAAATCGGCGGATGGCTGGGAGGCTCGGCATAGCGTTCTGCCTCTCTCCACAAATGCACGAAAACAATCACGGTGATCCACGGCTCGGGCTGAAGCACGTCTTTATTGACTGAGCGAAAGCGAGTGTCCCCGGCTGCGCAACTTCAGCCGGGGCAGGCGGTGGCGCACCCTCCGCCGAGCGGGTTCGGGATCTCAAAGGAGCCTCCTCGCGCCAGTGGTCTGCTTCCGAGGCCGCCTCCTGATTCTGGAGGGTCGCTGGCTCGCCAAGGCGGCTGGAGAAGAGGGTAGAGCAGAAATAATGGTTAATAGAGGCACAACAGAACCCCTCCTCCCTCACTCCCCTCCCCCTCCTCTCTCACTCCCCTCCCCCTCCTGTGAAGCCCACCTTTGATGTCCACCTCTACCCCTCACCGTGGGAGTAAGTCCCACGTTCCCCAGACTTCCAGAGAACGTTCTTTGAAAGCCCGTACGGTTATGTGCTGTAGGGCCCCTGTCCCTGGGCCGTACGGTTCTGCGTTCGACACTCTGAAGCGTTTGCGATGCAGTGACAGGGGTAATAGATGGGGGGGGGTAACTAAAAAGGTCGATCAGATCCACTGCCAGTGGGGGGGGGGGGTGGGTGGTGGTAGGTTTGGGAATACTTAATCTGAAATTGACTGCAATGTCGGTGAAGGTTCTGGTGAGGAGCAGTCCAGGAAATTTAGGGAAAGGGCAAGGTTCGAGCGCAGGTTAAGGAACTGGGCCACGGCAATGCGCGTCAGTCGGAAAGGGGACAGGGAAAGGAGATGCAAGAGCAGACTCCCTGGCTGGGCGTCAGCACGAGGGGGGAGATGGTAACAAACGCTGAAATCTCATTATCTGAATGTGTGCAGCGTCCCTAACAAGGTAGATGAATTAATGGATCAGAGAGAAACAACTGCACGCAGTCTAAAAGCCTTTAGAAAGTCCTGGGTGCAATGTGATCACGGCTCTGAATTAAGTACTCCAGGATACTGAACTTTCAGATGGGATAGAGGGATAGAATCCAAAAACAGTTCCCTTCCCCAAGCAGTGAGGCGGATCAACACCTCCACCCACTGACCCACCCCTCCGCACCCCCAATCACCCACTGACCCACCCCTCCACACCCCCAACCTCCCACTGACCCACCCCTCCACACCCCCAATCACCCACTGACCCACCCCTCCACTCCCCCAATCACCCACTGACCCACCCCTCCGCACCCCCAATCACCCACTGAACCAACCCTCCACACCCCTAATCACCCACTGACCCACCCCTCCACACCCCCAATCACCCACTGACCCACCCCTCCACTCCCCCAATCACCCACTGACCCACCCCTCCACACCCCCAACCACGCACTGACCCACCCCTCCACACCCCCGATCACCCACCGACCCACCACTCCACACCCCCAATCACCCACTGACCCATCCCTCCACACCCCCAATCACCCACTGACCCACCCCTCCACACACCCCCAATCACCCACTGACCCAACCCTCCACAACCCCAATCACCCACTGACCCACCCCTCCGCACCCCCAATCACCCACTGAACCAACCCTCCACACCCCTAATCACCCACTGACCCACCCCTCCACACCCCCAATCACCCACTGACCCACCCCTCCACTCCCCCAATCACCCACCGACCCACCCCTCCACACCCCCAACCACCCACTGACCCACCCCTCCACACCCCCAACCTCCCACTGACCCACCCCTCCACACCCCCAACCACCCACTGACCCACCCCTCCACACCCCCAACCTCCCACTGACCCACCCCTCCACACCCCCAATCACTCACTGACCCACCCCTCCACACCCCGAATCACCCACTGACCCACCCCTCCACACCCCCAATCACCCACTGACCCACCCCTTCACACCCCCAATCACACACTGACCCACCCCTCCACACCCCCAATCACCCACTGACCCACCCCTCCAAACCCCGAATCACCCACTGATCCCCCTCCACACACCCAATCACCCACTGACCCACCCCTCCACACCCCCAATCACCCACTGACCCACCCCTCCACACCCCCAATCACCCACTGACCCACCCCTCCACACCCCCAATCACCCACTGACCCACCCCTCCACACCCCCAATCACCCACTGACCCACCCCTCCACACCCCCAATCACCCACTGACCCACCCCTCCACACCCCCAACCACCCACTGACCCACACCTCCACAGTCCCAATCATCCACTGACCCAACCCCCACACCCCCAATTACCCACTGACCCACCCCTCCACACCCCCAATCACCCACTGACCCACCCCTCCACACACCCCCAAACACCCACCGACCCACCACTCCACAGCCCCAAACACTCACCGACCCACCCCTCCACACCCCCAATCACCCACTGACCCACCACTCCACACCCCCAATCACCCACTGACCCACCCCTCCACACCCCAAATCACCCACTGATCCACCCCTCCACACCCCCGATTACCCACTGACTCACTCCTCCACACTCCCGACAACCCACTGATCCACCCCTCCACACTCCCAATCACCCACTGACCCACCCCTCCACACCCCCAATCACTCACTGACCCACCCCTTCACACCCCCAATCACCCACTGACCCACCCCTCCACACCCCCAATCACCCACTGACCCACCCCTCCACACCCCCAATCACCCACTGACCCACCCCTCCACACCCCCAATCACCCACTGACCCACCCCTCCACACCCCCAATCACTCACTGACCCACCCCTCCACACCCCGAATCACCCACTGACCCACCCCTCCACACCCCCAATCACCCACTGACCCACCCCTTCACACCCCCAATCACCCACTGACCCACCCCTCCACACCCCCAATCACCCACTGACCCACCCCTCCAAACCCCGAATCACCCACTGATCCCCCCTCCACACACCCAATCACCCACTGACCCACCCCTCCACACCCCCAATCACCCACTGACCCACCCCTCCACACCCCCAATCACCCACTGACCCACCCCTCCACACCCCCAATCACCCACTGACCCACCCCTCCACACCTCCAATCACCCACTGACCCACCCCTCCACACCCCCAATCACTCACTGACCCACCCCTCCACACCCCGAATCACCCACTGACCCACCCCTCCACACCCCCAATCACCCACTGACCCACCCCTCCACACCCCCAACCACCCACTGACCCACACCTCCACAGTCCCAATCATCCACTGACCCAAACCCCACACCCCCAATCACCCACTGACCCACCCCTCCACACCCCCAATCACCCACTGACCCACCCCTCCACACACCCCCAAACACCCACCGACCCACCACTCCACAGCCCCAAACACTCACCGACCCACCCCTCCACACCCCCAATCACCCACTGACCCACCCCTCCACACCCCCAATCACCCACTGATCCACCCCTCCACACCCCCAATCACCCACTGACCCACCCCTCCACACCCCCAATCACCCACTGACCCACCCCTCCACACCGCCAATCATCCACTGACCCACCCCCCACACTCCCAGTCACCCACCAACCCACCCCTCCACAACCCCAATCACCCACTGACCCATCCCTCCACACCCCCAATCACCCACCGACCCACCCCTCCACACACCCAATCACCCACCGACCCACCCCTCCACACCCCCAACCACCCACTGACCCACACCTCCACAGTCCCAATCATCTACTGACCCACCCCTCCACACCCCCAATCACCCACTGACCCACCCCTCCAAACCCCCAACCACCCACTAACCCACACCTCCACAGTCCCAATCATCCACTGACCCACCCCTCCACACCCCCAATCACCCACTGACCCACCCTTCCATACCCCCAATCACCCACTGATCCACCCCTCCACACCCCCGATTACCCACTGACTCACCCCTCCACACCCCCAATCACCCACTGACCCACCCCTCCACACCCCCAATCACCCACTGACCCACCCCTCCACACCCCCAATCGCCCCCTGACCCACCCCTCCACTGGGTGTTTTGCACGAGGACTCCCAAGTCCCTCTGCATCTCAGATTCCTGTATCTTCTCCCCATTTGGAAAATAGTCTGCACACTTATTTCTACTGCCAAAGTGCATGACCATGCTTTTTCCAACATGGTGTTTTTATTTGCCATTTTCTTGCCCATTCCCCGAATCTGTCTGGGTGCTTCCACATCCTATCTGTTTCCTCAGCACTGCCTGTCCCTCCACCAATCTCGCGTCATAGGAAGTGTGCTTCCAACTGCCTCAGAACTGCCAGTCTTGATACCCTCTCTGCCCTTTCAGAGCTAATCCTTAAAAATAGAGCCACCCAGCCACCCATTGGCAGGTGAGGAGACTGACATCAGTGCCATGCTCTGACCACATCAATCTGAAGCGTTCGGATCCTCAGCACGGCTCAGGGCACCAAAGTTGTTTTCACAGACACTCAGAGCAACGGGACAAGTAGGAATTGTGAATTAATCGGGCGTCCATCGCGCAGCGTTGGCGGGCGAGGAGCAGTCCAGTCCTCCTTCTCCAGCAAGGGGCACAGAGTTGGCGTTGGTGCTGGTGTTCTCTTTGTCACCCGACAAGCACGAGGGAGTGAGCTCGGCGCTGCACCTTCCCAGGGCACCCCCCCGGAGATCGAGAACTCAATTCTGGCACCGCCTGCAAAGGAGACTGCGTGCGTTCTCCCCGTGACCGCCTGGGTTTCCTCGGGGGGAGTCGGGGGGCTCCAGTTTCCTCCCACGTCCCAAAGACGTCCAGATGAGTAGGGGAACCGGGCATCGTAAATTGTTCCGTGACTAGGTGGGTTGCTGAAGGGTGGGGGTCACAGCTCGGCAGGTCTCGTTCCGCGCTGCGTCTCGAAACAAATAAGTATCTGAGTGCAAGCCAGAGAAAATCTGCAGAGATGCTGGAAATCAACGTAGTAGGCACAAGGTGCTGGAGGAACTCAGCAGGCCAGGCTATGGAAACTGTCCACATGTTTCGGGGATAAAGGATTTCATTTGATTGATTCAAGAGATTCTGCAGATGCCGGAAATTCAGAGAAACACACACAAAGTGCTGGAGGAACTCAGCAGGCCAGGCTATGGAAGAGAGTTTCAGGGATAAAGGATTACATTTGATTGATCCGGGAGGTTCTGCAGATGCCAGAAATCCAGAGCAACGTGCGCAAAACGCTGGAGGAACTCAGCAGGCCAGGCAGCATCTACGGAAAGGGATAAACAGTTGACGTTTCGGGCTGAGACCCTTAGTCGGGACTGGGAAGGATGGGGGAAGTAGCCAGAATAAGAACGTAGCGTGGGGGAGAGGGGAGAAGGAGTGTCAGCCGGCAGCTGTTGGGTCAAGCTCACTAAGCTGATTAAAAGGCCTCGTCCGGGGCAGCATGCCTCCCGAGCAGAGCTCCCCGAGTTCGATCAGGGTCTTCCTCTGCAGGACAGAGCGGGCAGTCCTGGGGTTCCTTCCGTGCCAAAATCCTGGATCTTCTCAAGCGCCGGGTGTACCTTGTGTCCTGGGGTCGTAGCTGGAACTGGATGGGTGTTCCTTGTCACCACTGATAATGAAGCAACTGGACCCAGAGCACACTCACGCTTACGACTCAACCGCACTTTCTCTAACACGTGCACAAGGAGAACAATGCGGGCCCTGTTGCCCACACTGTTCTGAATCCTGAACAGAGAAATGCTATTTTTATACACAACGCGCCTGTTCGCCTCTGATGAGAGTGCAGCGGATAGTGAGGTCAGCTGAGAAGATCATCGGGGTCTCTCTTCCCGCCATTACAGACATTTATTTCACACGCTGCATCCATAAAGCAAACAACATTACGAAGGACCCCACGCACCCCTCATACAAACTCTTCTCCCTCCTGCCTTCTGGCAAAAGGCACCGAAGCATTCGGGCTCTCACGACCAGACTGTGTAACAGTTTCTTCCCCCAAGCCATCAGACTCCTCAATACCCAGAGCCTGGACTGACACCAACCTACTACCCTCTACTGTGCCTATTGTCTTGTTTATTATTTATTGTAAAGCCTGCACTGTTTTCTGCACTTTATGCAGTCGTGGGTAGGTCTGTAGTCTAGTGTGGTTTTTGTATTGTTTCACGTAGCACCATGGTCCTGGAAAACATTGTCTCATTTTTACTGTGTTCTGTACCAGCAGTTATGGTCGAAATGACAATAAAAAGTGACTTGACTTGACTTGATATTGACCATTTGGCAAATTCTACAGCAATGAGCAGAAGTCTTGGGAACACACACATGTATCTATAGCTGGCCGCCTACGGCTTTTGTAGCAATCTTACATATCACACCGTACTGCCTCCGCATAAAGCAAAATTCATGACATGTGTGAGTGATGATAAACCTGATTCTGATCTGGGTCTCTATTGTGGACTGAGAATGGACTGAGAATGGGAAGGGGGAGGGAGAGGGGAATCATGGTTGGGAAAAGGGGGAGGGAGAGGGGAATCATGGTTGGGTAAAGGGGAAGGGAGAGGGGAATCATGGTTGGGAAAAGGGGAAGGGAGAGGGGAATCATGGTTGGGGAAAGGGGGAGGGAGAGGGGAATCATGGTTGGGTAAAGGGAAAGGGAGGGGGGAATCATGGTTGGGAAAAGGGGAAGGGAGAGGGGAATCATGGTTGGGAAAAGGGGAAGGGAGAGGGGAATCATGGTTGGGAAAAGGGGGAGGGAGAGGGGAATCATGGTTGGGTAAAGGGGAAGGGAGAGGGGAATCATGGTTGGGAAAAGGGGAAGGGAGAGGGGAATCATGGTTGGGGAAAGGGGGAGGGAAAGGGGAATCATGGTTGGGTAAAGGGAAAGGGAGGGGGGAATCATGGTTGGGAAAAGGGGGAGGGAGAGGGGAATCATGGTTGGGAAAAGGGGGAGGGAGAGGGGAATCATGGTTGGGTAAAGGGGAAGGGAGGGGGGAATCATGGTTGGGAAAAGGGGGAGGGAGAGGGGAATCATGGTTGAGAAGGGGGCAGGGAGAGGGGAATCATGGTTGGGAAAAGGGGAAGGGAGAGGGGAGGGAGTGGGAAGCACCAGACAGACATTCTGTAATGATCAATACACCGATTGTTTGGGAATCAAATGTCCTTGCCTGGTGTCTCAGGGCTCTGGGTGTGTCTGCCACCCGCCACCCCTGGCACTCCTTCTCTGCCACCTGTCCCACACCCCTCCACTCTTGCCATTCCCAACACCCTTTCCTCCTGCCAGATTTACAAACTCCACACATAAAAGTTGCTGGTGAACACCGAGACCTGTCGTCAGGACTAACTGAAAGAAGAGCTAGTAAGAGATTCTCGCCAATCGCCATTCTCTCATTAGCTGTTCTCTCAGTTAGTCCTGACGAAGGGTCTCAGCCCGAAACGTCGACTGTACCTCTTCCTGGAGATGCTGCCTGGACTGCTGCGTTCACCAGCAACTTTGGTGTGTGTTGCTTGAATTTCCAGCATCTGCAAATTTACTCCTGTTTGAGATTTACAAACTCACTCTCTGCTCCACGTTGACAAATACAGTGCTGTCTGCAAAAGTCTTAGGCACCCTAGCTTTATCTATGTGTCTCAGACTTTGGCACAGTGTGTGTTACTGTGTATGTTTGACTTCTTTATTTGCAAGAACAATCGCCATTCACAACAGAGGTGTGAAAAGTCAATAGAAACTACAAGCTGATAACCGATGAGAATTTGAAGCCAGTGAGGCAATTGTCTCTCAGTTGGTGTGTGTGCCTTGTATCGTTTATCTTGTCTCCAGACCCCTGGTGTGCGGAGGGAAGCTCTTCCCTTCAAAGGCCTTTCTTGCCTGGGGTGTCTGCATTCAATATCCTAGCCTGGACATTACGTCAACCCTTGCCTTACCCCGGCCTCCGCAGTTCCAGCAGTCATGTTAATTTATACAATCAGATGAGAATCAGGTTCAATATCACCGGCAGATGTGGTGAAATTTGTTGTTTTGCAGCAGCGGTACATTGTAATACATAATAATGAACTCCATAAATTACAGTAAGGGTGTATATAAATAGGTACTGCTGAAAATGTAGTGAGGTGGGTTCATTGTCCGTTCTGAAATCTGATGGCAGAGGGGAAGAAGCTGTTCCTGAATCGTTGAGTGTGTGTCTTCAGGCTCCTGTACCTCCTCCCTGATGAAAAGAGGGCACGTCCTGGGTGGTGGGGTCCTTAATGACGGACGCCGCCTTTTGGATGCCGGGGAGGCTGGTGCCCGTGTTGGAGCTGACTGAGTTCACAACTTCCAGTCTGTTTCAGAAGAGCCAGAAGTTTGTTCTACCTGATCTCTCCACCCTGGACCACTGCTGGGCCACCGACAGGACCGGTTGCCCTGGTACCGCGACTGGCTAGCCCACCACCAGCAGTGCTGAGCCCGTTACCAGAATTTGACCAGCCCAGTACCAAGACTGGCATGCCCTATGGTTCTTAGGGTGTATGGGGTGTCTAGGGAGGGGCCTGTCGTGCCCATTCCAGGGGGCAGCTCACTCACCTTTGGTCCCCACCGGGCACTCAGCTCTCACCTGCGGCTCCAAGCCGCTGTTTGCTCGTGACAGCGGCCACACCCCAGTACACCAACGACAGGTGGGCTAAACCAGGTGAGGGTAGTATCATACCCCGGTGAGATAGGGCACACCTGTCCTACTGTGCAAAAGTCAGCTCTGGCGGACGGGGCGGATGAGATGTACAGTGAGATCCAACGGCCGGGAAGGTGGTTCTGCAACGCTCCGCGGAGAGCGAAGGCCGCGACGAGGCACAGAAGACGTCGCGGTCATCCGCTGCAACCAGGAAACAGCCCAGTTTGTGACGACAGCTCCGTACCACTGGAGCTGGACTTCTGCGGTCGAGAGAGTGGAACTGCCCCCGGTGCGGTGGCTGTTCCGCTTTAAAAACCCTCCCACCATGTTTCCTGTCACCGTCGGACATGACGGGCAAACTCCATGTCCCTTAAGGAGGCCATTCAGCCTGCAGGCTCTGTGCTGATTTTGTTGTCAGCCCCACAGCCCCCTCCCTGCAGCCTTTTCTTTGTGCATTTCTGCTTCGAAGGCATTGGGCATCAGTCGCATCGGACAATGAACCTGTCAACACACCCGTGTAGGTCTGGAGATGTTCGGTGATTGTACATCAGCCTCCTGGTAGTACGAGCAGTTCGCCGATACCAGCGTACTCCATCAGATCAGCCGATTACGGCAGCGAGATATTTATCCCGCGAGATCAGCATCCTTGCATTGCACGGAGCCAGGGAGTGACTCTTTGGAACTCAGGAGATGGCGGTTTGAGCAGGCCTCAGAATCTGTTCAACGTCACTGATAAATGTCGTGAGGTTCGTGGTTTTGCAGCAGCAGTACGGTTTATGACAGGAAAAATAAGCCATCGTTCGTTTGTTATGTGCTGTGTCACATGACATCAGCATTTGAGCTGTGTCATATGACATCATCGTTATGTGCTGTGTTGTATGACATCACCATTATGTGCTGTGTCACATGACATGGGCGGTCACGGTCTTTCCGTGACCATGATTGTTCTTGGCAAATTTTTCTACAGAAGTGGTTTGCCATCGTGTTCTTCTGGGCAGTGACTTTACAAGACGGGTGATCACAGCCATTATCAATACTCTTCAGAGATTGTCTGCCTGGCGTCAGTGGTCGCATCACCAGGACTTGTGATCTGCACGGCTGCTCGTACGACCGTCCACCACCTGCTCCCACGGTTTCACCTGACCCTGATCTGAGGGGGGTGGGGGTGCTAAGCAGGTGCTACGAGGGTGACCTGCAGCACCTTACACCTCCTTTTACAATTAAAAGAGTTGGTGTGTGCTTTGCTTTTGCAGCCCCAGTCCCCTCCCACGTTGCAAAGACGTACCAGTCAGTAGGTTAACTGGACACAGGGGCGTGAAAGGGCAGTGCAAGCTCATTGGGCAGGAGGGCCCTGTTACCATGCCGTACCTATAAATTAAATTCAAAATATTTATTTATTTAAATAAGTAGCGCAAAAATAAAAAAATAGTGAGGTTATTCGTTGTCGATTCAGAAATGTGATGGCAGAGGGGAAGGAGCTGTTCCTGAATCGCTGATTGTGGGTCTTCAGGCTCCTGTACCTCCTCCCTGATTGCAGAGGGGAAGAAGCTGTTCCTGAATCGCTGAGTGTGTGTCTTCAGGCTCCTGTACATCCTCCCTGATGGCAGAGGGGAAGAAGCTGTTCCTGAATCGTTGAGTGTGTGTCTTCAGGCTCCTGTACCTCCTCCCTGATGGCAGAGGGGAAGAAGCTGTTCCTGAATCGTTGAGTGTGTCCCTTCAGGCTCCTGTACCTCCTCCCTGATGGGAGAGGGGAAGAAGCTGTTCCTGAATCGTTGAGTGTGTGTCTTCAGGCTCCTGTACCTCCTCCCTGATGGTAGCAATGAGAAGAGGGCATATCCCGGGTGGTGGGGGTCCTGAATGTCCTGAATGCTGGGGAGGCTGGTGCCCAATGCCTAATGGTACAAATATCAGTTTCTCCCTCTGGTAAAAACTAATTTTGCTACCTCTGCTCCCCTCTTCTTCTCATCCCCACTCTAGGCTCTTATCTCTTCTAATCACAACAACACCCCCCCTCCCCAGTTCACCTCCTCCCTCCCTTTCTCCCATGGGCCACTCTCCTCTCCGATCAGATTCCTTCCTCTCCAGCCCTTTACCTCTCCGCCCAACCCCGCCACCCAGCTTCACCTCTCACCTCCTTCCCCTCACCCCGCCACCTTTTCGTTCTGGCATCCTTCCCCCACTCCCGGCGAGGGGCCTCGGCCCGAAACCTCCCACTGCCTGTTTGGTTCCACTTGTGCCTCCTGACCTGCCCCAGGCGCGGAGCTTCCCAACGGCCCGGGCTCTGAGTCAGAAACCCGCCGTCCCCCTCGCTCAAGACGGTGTGACCAGAGGCCCTGACTCCGGTCAATTCCGTTCAAAAGCCTTAATCACCTGAGAGGGCTATGTCTAATGACTTCTGCTCGGGCGGGAGCCCGGGCCCTGACCTTCACCGCCAGCAGTTCAACAGCAGGGCCGGGGTTAAGAGTCTGCAGCGGGATAGATTAGGAGCTGCGGTCGGACACACTGGCTCTGTGTCATCACGCGACCCGCCAGGCGAGCAGTCGCTGGGCCAAATTTATTCCCAGTCGTTCCTAATCAGGTTACCCGCATTCACGAGGAGCTCCTCGCCCAGCACCTGATCTGCTTTCGCAGAGGTCTGCTGCACATTCCGGCCTCCCAAGGGTCTGCCCCCAAGCCTCAACCGGGCTGAGATCAAATTTATAAATAAGCACCAAACCTTGAGCTGATTTGAATTGATTCCCATTTGAACGGGAGAGAGAGAAAACGAGGCAGGGCCCAGGCGGTTTGCGAAGTACTTGCAGGAAGAATTCGCAGGGAACTCAAATAGGATTTTGCAGGAATAATCCTGCAGGGGACCATCGCTAATGCTTTCCTCTCTGGAGAACGATTGGTCTAATGAACAGATATCAGTTTCTGTTATTTCACATTTCAGAACAATTTGGCTTCGATGAACTCTGAGCTAATGCCCTGCTCACCTTCCCTTCACCTCCCCCGACACCGGTCACCCATCAACAGATGTACACCGTGTGTCTGGAGCCCTCAGTGAGATCAGACCCGATGTCTTGTTTCCAACCACACACACCCCGAATTCCTGTAAATCCGTTCAGCACCTACACCCCTCGCTGACTCTGTATCCCCCTCCAGCCTTGACACATCCTCCAGCACCTGTCTCTGCAAACCTCTCCAATTACACCCCTCTCTCTCACCGTAACCCCCTGCGTCCCCTACACCCCTCCCTGTCTCTGTAACTCCTCCTTCCCCTACACCCCTCCCTGTCTCTGTAACCCCTCCATCTCCTACACCTCTCCCTGTCTCTGTAATCCCCTCCATCCCTTACACCACTCCCTGTCTCTGTAACCCCCTCCATCCTCTACACCCCTCCCTGTCTCTGTACCCCCTCCATCTCTTACACCACTCCCTGTCTCTGTAACCCCCTCCATCCCTACAACCCTCCCTATCTCTGTTATCCCCTCCAGTCCCCTACACGTCTCCCTGTCTCTGTAACACCCACCGGACCCTACACCCCTCCCTGTCTCTGTAACCCCCTCAAGCCCCTACACCCCCCCCGTCTCTGTAACCCCCTCCATCCTCTACACCCCCTCTCTGTCTCTGTAACCCCCTCCAGCCCCTACATCCCTCCCTGTCTCTGTAAACCCCTCCATGCCTACACCGCTCCCTGTCTCTGTAACCCCTCCTTCCCCTACACCCCTCCGTGTCTCTGTAACCCCCCATCGCCTACACCCCTCCCTGTCTCTGTAACCCCCCCCCTCCCATCCCCTACACCCCTCGCTGTCTCCGTAACTCCCTCCAGCCCTCCCCCCTACATCCCTCCCTGTCTCTGTAAACCCCTCTGGCCCCTACACCCTCCTGTCTCTGTAACTCCCTCCAGCCCCTACATCTCTCCCTGTCTCTGTAACCCCCACCGGGACCCTACACCCCTCCCTGTCTCTGTAACCCCCTCAAGCCCCTACACCCCTCCCTGTCCCTGTAACCCCTTCCATCCTCTACACCCCTCCCAGTATCTGTTACCCCCTCCATCCTTACACCACTCCCTGTCTCTGTAACCCCCTCCATCCCCTACAACCCTTCCTGTCTCTGTAACCCCCTCCAGTCCCCTACACGTCTCCCTGTCTCTGTAACCCCCTCTGGACCCTACACCCCTCCCTGTCTCTGTAACCCCCTTCAGCCCCTACACCCCTTCCCGTCTCTGTAACCCCCTCCATCCCCTACACCCCTCCCTGTCTTTGTAACCCCCTGTGGCCCCTACACCCCTCGCTGTCTCTGTAACCCCCTCCAGCCCCTACACCCCTCCTTATCTCTGTTATCCCCTCCAGTCCCCTACACGTCTCCCTGTCTCTGTAATACCCACCGGACCCTACACCCCTCCCTGTCTCTGTAACCCCCTCAAGCCCCTACACCCCCCCTGTCTCTGTAACCCCCTCCATCCTCTACACCCCCTCCCTGTCTCTGTAACCCCCTCCAGCCCCTACAGCCCTCCCTGTCTCTGTACACCTCCATCCCCTACACCCCTCCCTGTCTCTGTAACCCCTCCAACTCCTACACCCCTCCCTGTCTCTGTAACCCCCTCCAGCCCCTACAGCCCTCCCTGTCTCTGTACACCTCCATCCCCTACACCCCTCCCTGTCTCTGTAACCCCTCCATCTCCTACACCCCTCCCTGTCTCTGTAACCCCCTCCAGCCCCTACAGCCCTCCCTGTCTCTGTACACCTC
This sequence comes from Mobula birostris, assembly GCF_030028105.1. Taxonomy (NCBI): domain Eukaryota; kingdom Metazoa; phylum Chordata; class Chondrichthyes; order Myliobatiformes; family Myliobatidae; genus Mobula; species Mobula birostris. Next base: position 10,311,208 of record NC_092402.1, read on the forward strand.
CATCCCCTACACCCCTCCCTGTCTCTGTAACCCCCTCCAGCCCCTACAGCCCTCCCTGTCTCTGTACACCTCCATCCCCTACACCCCTCCCTGTCTCTGTAACCCCCTCCAGTCCCCTACACGTCTCCCTGTCTCTGTAACCCACTCCATCCCCTACACCCCTCCCTGTCACTGTAACCCCCTCCGGCCCCTGTTGTCCTTCCCCCAGTTCTGCAATCTCCCTCCCACTCTGTCACTCCCTGTTCTCCAACAATCCTTGCCTACTGGCCAACACCAGTTCCATCACTGACTGTCACCCCTTCAGCTCTCCCGGCAACACGTTCAGAGATTCCCCTTCACTGATATCACCACCCCACTCGTCCCTTCCTCCGGAGATTCCGGAGGACACTTCCCTCAGCTTTTGGTCCTCCCGCCCTAATGGCTTCTTGCACGAGGCTCCATTAATCAGCTCCATCATTGGAACTGGCTTCCATGGTGTCCAGGACATCGTCAAGGAAAGCTGGCGTCCATCATTAAAGACCCCCTCCACCCAGGACATGCCCTCTTCTCATTGCTACCATCAGGGAGGAGGTACAGGAGCCTGAAGACACACACTCAACGATTCAGTTACAGCTTCTTCCCCTCTGCCATCAGGGAGGAGGTACAGGAGTCTGAAGACACACACTCAATGATTCAGGAACAGCTTTTTCCCCTCTGCCATCTGATTTCTGAATGGACACTAAATCCATGAGCACTACCTCTCTCCACATCTACTCCATCTGTGTCCTCTGGTCCTAGACTCCCCTACAACACGAAACATCCTCTCCACATCGACTCTATCTGTGTCCTCTGGTCCTGGACTCCCCCACTACAGGAAACATCCTCTCCACATCCACTCTATCTGTGTCCTCTGGTCCTAGACTCCCCACGACAGGAAACATCCTCTCCACATCTACTCTATCTGTGTCCTCTGGTCCTAGACTCCCCCAATACAGGAAACATCCTCTCCACATCCACTCTATCTGTGTCCTCTGGTCCTGACTCCCCCCACTATAGGAAACATCCTCTCTACATCCACTCTATCTGTGTCCTCTGGTCCTAGACTCCCACACCATAGGAAACACCCTCTCCATATCCACTCCATCTGTGTCCTCTGGTCCTAGACTCCCCCACCATAGGAAACATCCTCTCCACGTCCACTCTATCTGTGTCCTCTAGTCCCATCTGTGTCCTCTAGTCCCAGACTCCCCCACTATAGGAAACATCTCCTCCACATCCAATCTATCGAGGACATTCAAGATGCAATAGGTTCTTGTAGATTGACCAATTTTGTTTATTGGCCGTTGTAAATTCTCCCGTGATGAGAGGAAGGTGAAATCAGTGGGGACTCTGGGCCTGAAGGGACTGGTCCAAATGAAATGTATTAGAAACAAAAACAGAAGCGGCCAGAGCGAAACCACACGTACCACTGCGAGCACGTACAACCACCTCACGGGCGGTGTTGGAGTCGAAATCCGAACTGAGAGGCAATGAGCCGCAATAGGGTAGCGGGTACGGCTCTGCTGTTTATTAATTCTGTAGTTTAGGGATCATTTCATATCTTTGCACTGTCCCACTGCCTGAAGCAGCAGTTGTCACATCAGTACACAACAGGCTGGAGGCCGGGCAGCGCCCACGTCGGGGATTAGATGGTCGATGTTTCGGGCAAGTCCCTGCATTCGTCTGTGACCATCGCTGTCCAAACTCTCTGTCCACTTCATAACTGGAACTTCACAACACAAGTCGAACAGCTCAGGAACTTCTGCCCACAATTCTTCCTTTCTGTTCTCCCTTCTCTTCACCATTTACACCTCGAACTTCAACTACTGCACAGAGTCTTGTCATCTTCAGAAGTTTTCTGATGACTCTGCTATAGTTGGATGCATCAGCAAGGGAGATGAGGCTGAGTACAGGGCTACGGTAGGAAACTTTGTCACATGGTGTGAGCAGAACTATCTGCAGCTTAATGTGAAAAAGACTAAGGAGCTGGTGGTAGACCTGAGGAGAGCTAAGGTACTGGTGACCCCTGTTTCCATCCAGGGGGTCAGTGTGGACATGGTGGAGGATTACAAATTGACAATAAACTGGACTGGTCAAAGAACACTGAGGCTGTCTACAAGAAGGGTCAGAGCCATCTCTATTTCCTAGGGAGACTGAGGTCCTTTAACATCTGCTGGACAATGCTGAGGATATTCTACGAGTCTGTGGTGGCCAGTGCGATCATGTTTGCTGTTGTGTGCTGGGGCAGCAGGCTGAGGGTAGCAGACACCAACAGAATCAACAAACTCATTCATAAGGCCAGTGATGTTGTGGGGATGGAACTGGACTCTCTGACGGTGCTGTCTGAAAAGAGGATGCTGTCCAAGTTGCATGCCATCTTGGACAATGTCTCCCATCCACTACATAATGTACTGGTTGGGCACAGGAGTACATTCAGCCAGAGACTCATTCCACCGAGATGCAACACAGAGCGTCATAGGAAGTCATTCCTGCCTGTGGCCATCAAACTTTACAACTCCTCCCTTGCAGGGTCAGACACCCTGAGCCACTAGGCTGGTCCTGGACTTATTTCCTGGCGTAATTTGCATATTACTATTTAACTATTTATGGTTTTATTACTATTTATTATTTATGGTGCAGCTGTAACGAAAACCAATTTCCCCCGGGATCAAAAAAGTATGACTATGATTATGACTATGACAATGTTATACCGAACCAATTAAATCAGTCATCAAAAGGTCAACTAAATTAATCGCTTCTCCCAACACAATGTCGATATCCCTCCATTTTCCTCACACTCATGTGCCGATCGAAACACCTCCTAAAAAAACCCTCATGTATCTGCCTACAGCACCACCACAGGCAGCACATTACAGGCACCCATGAGTTCATGTGTAAAATAGTTTCTCCCTCATATCACTTTTAAAATTAACCACTCTCAGCAGAATGCCTTCCCTGTCCTATTCGACAGCTTCAGCCTGGGACTGCTGTGATTGAGTTTCAGGTCTACTGAGCCCCGCAAACGACTCTCCATGCTGATGAACTTTTCATGCTCTTTCTTGCAGAGGACGACTTTCCTCCACCCATTCCTTTGGATGAAGATGAGGAAGAGACGGACAGCCAAGGTAAGAGAGCTCCCATTGTGGGGAATTCAGCTTCTTCTGGGAGGGCATCTCCTCAGATCGTTGGCTGAGCTGTTCACTTCCGATCCAGCCACAACTTGTAGCACCTCAGATCGTCACTGAGCCCCAAAATGAAACACACAGGGTGTGATCTCCCCACAGCCCAGGTCTCTCTGTGACATGCACTGTGATCTCCCCACACCCCCTGTCTCTCTGTGACACGCACTGTGATCTCCCCACACCCCCTGTCTCTCTGTGACACGCACTGTGATCTCCCCACAGCCCGGGTCTCTCTGTGCCGCGCACTGCGATCGCCCCACACCCCGTGTCTCTCTGTGGCACGCACTGTGATCGCCCCACAACCGAGTCTCTCTGTGACACGCACTGTGATCTCCCCACAGCCCGGGTCTCTCTGTGACACGCACTGTGATCTCCCCACACCCCCTGTCTCTCTGTGACACGCACTGTGATCTCCCCACAGCCCGAGTCTCTCTGTGCCGCGCACTGCGATCGCCCCACACCCCGTGTCTCTCTGTGGCACGCACTGTGATCGCCCCACAACCGAGTCTCTCTGTGACACGCACTGTGATCTCCCCACAGCCCGGGTCTCTCTGTGACACGCACTGTGATCTCCCCACACCCCCTGTCTCTCTGTGACACGCACTGTGATCGCCCCACACCCGGAGTCTCTCTGTGCCGCGCACTGCGATCGCCCCACACCCCGTGTCTCTCTGTGGCACGCACTGTGATCGCCCCACAACCGAGTCTCTCTGTGACACGCACTGTGATCTCCCCACAGCCCGGGTCTCTCTGTGACACGCACTGTGATCGCCCCACACCCGGAGTCTCTCTGTGCCGCGCACTGCGATCGCCCCACACCCCGTGTCTCTCTGTGGCACGCACTGCGGTCGCCCCACAGCCCGAGTCTCTCTGTGACACGCACTGTGATCTCCCCACAGCCCGGGTCTCTCTGTGACACGCACTGTGATCTCCCCACACCCCCTGTCTCTCTGTGACACGCACTGTGATCTCCCCACACCCCGAGTCTCTCTGTGACACGCACTGTGATCTCCCCACAGCCCGGGTCTCTCTGTGCCGCGCACTGCGATCGCCCCACACCCCGTGTCTCTCTGTGGCACGCACTGTGATCGCCCCACAACCGAGTCTCTCTGTGACACGCACTGTGATCTCCCCACAGCCCGGGTCTCTCTGTGACACGCACTGTGATCTCCCCACACCCCCTGTCTCTCTGTGACACGCACTGTGATCTCCCCACACCCCGAGTCTCTCTGTGACACGCACTGTGATCTCCCCACAGCCCGGGTCTCTCTGTGCCGCGCACTGCGATCGCCCCACACCCCGTGTCTCTCTGTGGCACGCACTGTGATCGCCCCACAACCGAGTCTCTCTGTGACACGCACTGTGATCTCCCCACAGCCCCTGTCTCTCTGTGGCACGCACTGTGATCTCCCCACACCCCCTGTCTCTCTGTGACATGCACTGTGATCTCCCCACAGCCCGAGTCTCTCTGTGACATGCACTGTGATCGCCCCACACCCTGAGTCTCTCTGTGACACGCACTGCGGTCGCCCCACAGCCCGGGTCTCTCTGTGGCACGCACTGTGATCTCCCCACACCCCCTGTCTCTCTGTGACACGCACTGCGGTCGCCCCACACCCCGTGTCTCTCTGTGACATGCACTGTGATCTCCCCACAGCCCGGGTCTCTCTGTGACACGCACTGCGGTCTCCCCACACCCCCTGTCTCTCTGTGACACGCACTGTGATCTCCCCACACCCCGAGTCTCTCTGTGACACGCACTGTGATCTCCCCACAGCCCGAGTCTCTCTGTGACATGCACTGTGATCGCCCCACACCCTGAGTCTCTCTGTGACACGCACTGCGATCGCCCCACACCCCGAGTCTCTCTGTGACACGCACTGCGGTCGCCCCACACCCCGAGTCTCTCAGTTATACAGATCAAGTCAAGTCAAATCACTTTTTATTGTCATTTTGACCATAACTGCTGGTACAGAACACAGTAAAACCGAGACAACATTTTTCAGGACCATGGTGCTACATGAAACAATACAAAAACTACGCTGAACTGCATAAAACAACACAAACACTAGTCTACAGACTGCATAAAGTGCACAAAACAGTGCAGGCATTACAATAAATAATAAACAAGACAATAAGCACAGTAGAGGGCAGTAGGTTGGTGTCAGTCCAGGCTCTGGGTATTGAGGAGTCTGATGGCTTGGGGGAAGAAACTGTTGCACAGTCTGGTCCTGAGAGCCCGAATGCTTCAGTACCTTTTGCCAGATGGCAGGAGGCAGAAGAGTTTATATGAGGGGTGTGTGGGGTCCTTCATAATGCTGTTTGCTTTACGGATGCAGCGTGTGGTGTAAATGTCTGTAATGGCAAGAAGAGAGACCCCAATGATCTTCTCAGCTGACATCACTATCCGCTGCAGGGTCTCGCGATCCGAGATGGTGCAATTTCCGAACCAGGCGGTGATGTAGCTGCTCAGGATGTTCTCAATACAACCTCTGTAGAATGTGGTGAGGATGGGGGTGGGGGGTGGAGATGGACTATTCTCAGCCTTTGCAGAAAGTACAGAAGCTGTTGGGCTTTCTTTGCTGTGGAGCTGGTGTTGAGAGACCGGGCATTCTCTCCACCCCTTCTCCTCCGTCACTGAGGTCAAAATGCTGCATCGCCCCAGTTTGGTGCCCGTGGGTGAATTATTCATCACCCTGACCCAATGGCAGGCTGGTTTGTCACGCGTGGCAAACTCTCCGTCCATCGATCAGGCTGTCCCAGGTCACAGGATATGCGGATCCTGACTGGTACGTATGATTGCACCCACTCCCATCGGGGAGGAGGCTACGCAGCATCCACGCCAGGGACCACCAGACTCAAAAACAGTGACTTTCCCCCAAGCAGTGAGGCTGATCAACACCTCCACACACTGACCCACCCCACCACACATCCAACCACCCACTGACCCACCCCTCCACACAGCCAATCACCCACTGACCCAGCCCTCCACACCCCCAATCAGCCACTGACCCACCCCTCCACACCCCCAATCACACACTGACCCACCACTCCACACTCCCAATCAGCCACTAACCCACCCCTCCACACCCCCAATCACCCACTGACCCACCCCTCCGCACCCCCAATCACCCACTGACCCACCCCTCCACACCCCCAATCACCCACTGACCCACCCCTCCACACCCCCCAATCACCCACTGACCCACCCCTCCACACCCCCAATCACTCACTGACCCACCCCTCCACACCCCCAATCACCCACTGACCCACCCCTCCAGACCCTCCACTACCCACTGACCCACCCCTCCACAGCCCCAATCACCGACTGACCCACCCCTCCACACACCCCCGATCACCCACCGACCCACCTCTCCACACACCCCCAATCACCCACTGACCCACTCCTCCACAGTCCCAACCACCCACTGACCCACCCTCCACACCCCTGATCACCCACTGACCCACCCCTCCACACCCCCGATCACCCACTGACCCACCCCTCCACACCCCCAATCACCCACTGATCCACCCCTCCACACCCCCAACCACCCACTGACCCACCCCTCCACAAACCCGCAATCACCCACTGACCCACCACTCCACACCCCCAATCACCCACTGACCCACCTCTCCACACCCCCAATCACCCACTGACCCACTCCTCCACACCCCCAATCACCCACTGACCCACCCCTCCACACCCCCAATCACCCACTGACCAACCCCTCCACACCCCCAATCACCCACTGACCCACTCCTCCACACCCCCAATCACCCACTGACCCACGTCTCCACACCCGCAATCACCCACTGATCCACCCATCAACACACCCAATCACCCTCTGACCCACCCCTCCACACCCCCAATCACCCACTGACCCACCCTTCCACACCCCCAATCACCCACCGACACACCCCTCCACACCCCCAATCACCCACTGACCCACCCCTCCACACCCCCAATCACCCACTGACCCACCCCTCCACACCCCCAATCACCCACTGACCCACCCCTCCACAGTCCCAATCACCCACTGACCCACCCCTCTACACCCCCAATCACCCACTGACCCACCCCTCTACACCCCCAATCACCCACTGACCCACCCCTCCACACCCCCAATCACCCACTGACCCACCTCACCACACCTCCAATCACCCACTGACCCACCCCTCCACACCCCCAATCACCTACTGACCCACCCCTCCACACACCCAATCACCCACTGACCCACCCCTCCACACCCCCCCGATCACCCACTGACCCACCCCTCCACACCCCCAATCACCCACTGACCCACCTCACCACACCCCCAATCACCCACTGACCCATCCTTCCATACCCCCAATCACCCACTGACCCACCCCTCCACACCCCCCCGATCACCCACTGACCCACCCCTCCACACCCCCCCGATCACCCACTGACCCACCCCTCCACACCCCAATCACCCACTGACCCACCCCTCCACACCCCCAATCACCCACTGACCCACCCCTCCACACACCCCCGATCACCCACTGACCCACCCCTCCACACCCCCAATCACCACTGCTTTATCATTTCCTGTCAGAGTCACCTCATGCACAGACACTCCTGTGCCCAGCGTCACTTTATGGACACACAATCAATCTGTGTGTATAAAGTCTGGTTTTTAAAAATTTATTTATTGCGATTCAGCCCAGAATAGAGTCACACTGCGCAGCGATGACACGGTTACAGGGAGATCGTAGCAACTCTGCACAGGCCGCGGTGGGAAGTGAACCCTGGTGCCCTGTATTTAACGCTTTGTGTCACAACTACATGTCATGTCGTCCCTGTTTAGATTTATCTTTATTGGGTTTTTAGATTATTGTGTTCTTTCTGTTATTGTGTGTGGGGTTTATTTTTGTGCTGCATCGGATTGGGAGCAACAATTATTTCGTCCTCCTTCGCACTTCAGTACAGGAACTGATGTGAAACAGCCCTGACATTAAACATTCCTGAATGGAATTGGATCATTATTGGTCAGCGTTTTTCCAAAGCATCACAGGTTCTATGCCATTTGATCTATACATTAAGTCTTTTATATAGATTATAGATTATTCTCAGAATCAGAATCGTGTTCAATATCACCATGGCGAAAGTTGTTGTTTTCTGATGGCAGTACATTGCCATACGTAATACGTATGTATATTATGTATAAATATATCTTTATTAAGTTGAATAAGTAGTGCCAATATGTAGTGAAGGAGTGTTCATGGGTTCAATGTCCATTCAGAAATCTGATAGCAGAGGGGTAGGATGTGTTCTTGAATTGCTGAGTGTGTGTCTTCAGGCTTCTGATGGTGGCAATGAGGAGCGGGCATGTCCTGGGTGGTGGGGGGTTCTCAGCGACGGATGTTGTCTCTTTTGAGCCATTGCCTTTTTGAGTCATCACTCCTTGAAGATGTCCTGGACGCTGGGGGGGCCAGTGCCTGTGACAGAGCTGACTGAGTTTACAACTTTCTGCAGCTAATTTCGATCCTGTGTAGTGCCCCCCCACCTCCCATACCAGACAGTAGCTCAGCCAGGCAGAATGCTCTCAACAGTACATCTGTAGAAATTTGCGAGTGTCTTTGCTGACATTACAAATCTCCTCATGAAATACAGCTGCTGCTGTACCTTCTTTGTATCTGCATCGATATGTTGGTCCGTAAGACTGTAAGATACAGGAGCAAAATTTGGCAAAGAGGCGGATCCAGTTCCCTCTCCTGCCCCAGTCTCCTGCCTTCTCCCTGTTTCCCTTTCATGCCCTGACCAGTCAAGAATCTATCAACCTCTGCCTTAAATATACATGAAGATCTGTCCTCCACAGCTACCTGTGCCAAAAAAAACTCCACAGATTCGCCACTCGCTGGCTAAAGAAATTCCTCCTCATCTCCATTCTAAAAGGACGCCCCTCTATTCTGAGGCTGTGTCCCCTGGTCCTAGACTCCCCCCACTACAGGAAACATCCTCTCCACATCCACTCTATCTGTGTCCTCTGGTCCTAGACTCCCCCACTATAGGAAACATCCTCTCCACATCCACTCTATCTGTGCCCTCTGGTCCTAGACTCCCCCACTATAGGAAACATCCTCTCCACATCCGCTCTATCTGTGCCCTCTGATCCTAGACTCCCCCACTATAGGAAACATCCTCTCCATATCCTCTCTATCTGTGCCCTCTGGTCCCAGGCTCCCCACTATAGGAAACATCCTCTCCACATCCGCTCTATCTGTGTCCTCTGGTCATAGACTCCCCCACTGTAGGAAACATCCTCTCCACATCCACTCTATCTGTGTCCTCTGGTCCCAGGCTCCCCACTATAGGAAACATCCTCTCCACATCCACTCTATCTGTGTCCTCTGGTCCTAGACTCCCCCACTATAGGAAACATCCTCTCCACATCCACTCTCTCTATCTGTGCCCTCTGGTCCTAGGCTCCCCACTATAGGAAACATCCTCTCCACATCTGCTCTATCTGTACCCTCTGGTCATAGACTCCCCCACTGTAGGAAACATCATCTCCACATCCACTACATCTAGGAGGGAACGTCGACTCAGACCATGAGAGGCCTGTGTCGGGCATTTTCATGCCTTACAAGGTGCAGATTGGAAGTCTGTGTGGGGCGCCACTCCTCGCACAGACACTAGAGCAATGTGTGGTTAAGTGCCTTGCTCAAGGGCACAAACACGCTGCCACAGCTGAGGGTCGAACTAGCGACCTTCAGATCACTAGACGAATGCCTTAACCACTTGGCCACGTGCCCAACACTACATCTAAGCCTTTCAATATTCGAAAGGTTTCAGTGAGATCCCACGCCCCCCATTTTTGCTGAACTCCAGTGAGTACAGGCCCAGAGCCATCGAACGCTCCTCAGATGTTAACCTTTTCATTCCCCGGGTCATTTTCATGCGCTTTCTCTGGACCCTCTCCAATACCAGCATGCCCTTTCTTACATGTGGGGCCAAAAACTGCTCACGTTTCTCCTCTGGCGGTCTGACCAGTACCTTGTAACGCCTCAGCATTACACCTCTCGAAGTGAATGCCAACATTGCATTTGCCTCCCCTTACCGCTGGCTCAAACTGTAAGCCAACCTCCGGGGAAACCTGGCACGAGGAATGGAAAGGGTTAACGTATGAGGAGCGAATGATGGCTCCGGGCTTGTACTCACTGGAATTCAGAAGGACGAGGGGGTGACCTCATTGAAACCTGGCGAATGGTGAAGGGCCTCGACAGAGTGGACGTGGAGAGGATGTTTCCTTTGGTGACGGAGTCTAGGACCAGGGGGCACGATCTCAAACTAGAGGGCCGTCCATTGAGAATGGAGGAATTTCTTCAGTCAGTGAGTGTCGAATCTGTGGAACTCGCTGCCACAGGCGGCTGTGGAGGCTAAGTCTTTATGTGCATTTAAGGCAGAGGTTGATTGGTCAGGGCATGAAGGGGTACGGGAAGAAGGCAGGAGAGTGGGGCTGAGAGGGAAAGGATCGGTCACGATGGGCCGAGTGGCCTAATTCTGCTCAATTCTCCTATGGCCTTTAACCTGCTCACAATGCTCCTAGTGAGGTCTCACCAGTGCCTCTTAAAGCCTCAGCATTACATCCTTGCTTCTGTATTCTAGTCCCCTCAACATGAACTTCCTCATCACCGACTCATTTCGGAAGGTCAGGGAGTCCTGTATGTGGGCTCTGATTTCCGAATTTTCTCCCCGGTTAGATAAAAGTCTACGTCCTCCTTCCTTCTGATACAGAGCATGGCCATACGCTCCCCAACCCCCGCCTTCCATCTGCCACCCTTTTGCACGTTCCCCTAACCTGCCTGGCGTCGCGGCGAGAGCTGCTCCGTCTGCGCGCACCCGGACGCCAGGTGGCAGGACACGGCTGTCAAAGTGTCAAGTCTTATTGCGTCCCCTCGGATCACCGGCGGGGGCGAGGAACGAGATCCACCCCCTCTCACGCCTGCTGGGTCGTTAAGGACCAGCGTTCAGTTCACGGCGTTCCTGGGCGCTGAAGGCTCTTACAGGGCCTCATCAGATCCGCAGGTGGGCAAGCCTCTGCTTCCAGCGGCTCCGGTGCAAGTCGGGGAGTGGCCCGACTTGGATTCGAACTCGGCAGCCTTCGCTCCGGAGTCCGGCGCTGATGCCACTGCGCCACCAGAGCGAGAAAGGAACATCCTCCGGGTCGGCTGGCCCGGCGACATCAGCAACCCCGATCTGCGGCGGAGAACGCGCACCGGCCAGAGCAGAACCGAGCAAGGAGGAAGTTCCAACTATTATCTTAACCGCACACGCCCCTGAGATTCCCCCGCGTTTTCTCGCTGGCGTACTCCACAAGTCCACGGTAGGGTAACAGCCACGGCGGAATCAAGGCAAAGACCGCGCCAGCCTGGCCGTTCAAACCAGTCCGCAAAAGACAACAAAACTCCGCAAGCGCGAAAAGACCAGGCAAACAACAAGGACTCAGCGTCAGGATTGCCGCGGAACCTTCGCCGTTGTGATTCCTCCAGCCGGGTTTCGGTCGGATCGCCCTTTGCCTGGAGACCCTGCCGCCGAGGGCGACCCGACCAAGCCCTGAGCTCTTGGGGTCTCGGGAACGCAGCGAGCCTCTCCACCGCGCCGGGGTGACGGGCCCCTCGCAAAGGCCACACCGGCGGCCCCGAAGCGCCGGCGCAAGAGAGTGCCCGCTCGGCATTGCGCGGTCGTGACGGGACAGAAGGCAGGCCATTCGCTCCGTCGAGTGCGACCCAGCCCCTTGCACAGTACGATTAAGTAACTGGTGGGAGTGAGGTCAAGTAGTTAAATTAAATGAATAGTGTGAAAAGAAACACGGACATTTTTTTTTAAGTAGTGAGGTGGTGTTCATGGGTTCAATGTCCATTCGGGAATCTGATGGCAGAGGGGAAGAAGCTGTTCCTGAATCGTTGAGTGTGTGTCTTCAGGCTCCCTGTACCTCCTCCCTGGTGGCAGAGGGGAAGAAGCTGTTCCTGAATCGTTGAGAGTGTGTCTTCAGGCTCCTGTACCTCCTCCCTGATGGTAGCAATGAGAAGAGGGCATGTCCTGGGTGGTGGGGGTCCCTAATGACAGACCCCGCCTTTCTGAGACATCGCTCCTTGAAGATGTCCTGGATACTATGGAAGCTGGTACCCATGATGGAGCAGACTAATTTTGCAACTTTATGCAGCTTAGTTTGATCCTGTGCAGTAGCCCCCACCCCAAACCACTCCCCTCCCCCAATATCAGACAGTGGTGCAGCCAGTCAGAATGCCATCCACAGTACATCGGTAGAAAGTCTCCAGTGTACTAGGACAGCAGTCCCCAACCACCGGGCCACGGACCAGTACCGGGCCGCAAAGCATGTGCTACTGGGGCGTGAGGAAACGATACGAGTCAGCTGAACCTTTCCTCATTCCCTGTCACGCCCACTGTTGAGCTTGAACATAGGGTTGCCAACTGTCCCGTATTTGCTGGGACATCCCGCATATTGGTTTGTCCCGTATTTCCCCCGCTAAGGTAGAGCGTTCCTATGAAACCTTTCATGCCGAAATGGTGTGAAGTGAAGAAGCAATTACCATTAACTTATATGGGAAAAATTTTTGAGCCAAAAAAACCTACTAAATCATACCAAATAACACATAAAACCGAAAATAAATAGCACTAACATACAGCAAAAGCAGGAATGATATGATAAATACACAGCCTATATAAAGGACACAGGTGCCCGTGCAAGGCTTCATGGTCATGGTAGTCGTTCCTGGGGTAGTGTGTCCCGGGATTTGACTGCTACTTTTGTCCCTTATTTGGAAGTGAGAAAGTTGGCAACCCTAGCTGTAAAAGACATGTTGAGGTGAGTTTAACCCTACTCGAACAGCACCCCCCCCCCACCGCGGTCGGCTGGTGCGCAAGAATATTGTCAATATTAAACTGGTCCACGGTGCAAAAAGGGTTGGGGACCCCTGTTTTAGGAGACATACCAAACCTCCTCAAACTCCAAATGAAGTGTAGCCACTGCCTTGCCCTCTTTACAGGCGAAGAGGCATGCTTTTGGACCGGGTTAGGGAGTCCCTCTGCGCTGTTGCCTTCTACGTCCTGTGTTTTGTTCGTGGAGGACTTTGGAGCCGGCCTGCGGAAACCTCAGCCTCTGTGTAACTGGTGCGGAGCGGTCTGGATGGGCCGAACGGCCTAATTAAATTGAATTGAATTGCATTGACTTTATTACTTACATCCTTCATGTACGCAAGGAGTAAAAATCTTTGCGTTACTCTCCGTCTAAATGTGCAATGTGCAATTTATAATAAACAGTATGTGCAACAGGATAGTCAATATAACATTGAAAGACAGTTGTGTCAGCATGAATTAATCAGTCTGATGGCCTGGTGGAAGAAGCTGTCCCGGAGCCTCTTTGTCCTGGGGGTACCGTTTCCCGGATGGTAGCAGCTGGAACAGTTGGTGTTTGGGGTGACTCGGGTCCCCAGTGATCCTTCGAGCCCTTTTTACACACCTGTCTCTGTAAATGTCCTGAATGGTGGGAAGTTCACAACTACAGATGCGCTGGGCTGTCCGCACCACTCTCTGCAGAGTCCTGCGACTGAGGGAGGCACAGTTCCCATACCAGGCAGTGATGCAGCCGGTCAGGATGCTCTCAGTTGTGCCCCTGTAGAAAGTTCTTAGGATTTCGGGGCCCATACCGAACTTCCTCAACCGTCTGAGGTGAAAGAGGTGCTGTTGTGCTTTTTTCACCACACAGCTGGTGTGTACAGACCACGTGTGATCCTCGGTGATGTGTATACCGAGGAACCAAAGCTGTTCCCCCTCTCAACCCCAGATCCAGTGATGTCTACAGGATCGATTCCTCCTGTGATCCACAACCAGCTCCCTTGTTTTTGCAGCATTGAGGGAGGGGTTGTTTTTTTTTGACACCACTGTGTCAGGGGTGGTGACTCCTTCTCTGCAGGCTGCCTGGTTCCGCTCCTGGGTATATTTTATAATCTACGTTACGCGCCCCGGTTCACTGGAATAAAGTTCAGCTTTGAAGGGTCAGTAAAAGGACATACTATTACCTCGAGTTATGAAGCCAGTGGAGTCTTGGCCGGAGCGTTCAAAATAACACTGGAAGCGAGCAGGGTGTACCTCACTCCTTCTGCGGGGGGGGGGGGGGGTCAAGGACACGGGCGTGGAAACCGCACTTTCAGAGGAAGCTCGGGAAGTGCGTTCCCACACCAAGCAGTTAGGAATCCGGAACTCCCCCGGCAAAAGGACGTCGACGCTCCAGCATTCCAGTCGGGGCGGGGAGGGTTGTCTTCAAGGCTGTGTTAACGTCATTCCCAGCACAGCAAGTGTAAAGGGGGGGGGTAAAGTAATTGTTACTCTGAAGGGTTTGGTGCCCGAAACGCCGAGTGTTCTCCCCCCACACCCCCCCCCCACCCGCCGTAGACGCTGCCGGGCCTGCGGAGTTCCTCCAGCATTTTGTGCGTGCTACTCGGGCCTCCAGCATCAGCAGAGTCTCTCTCGTCTGTGAGACAGTTTACAGGCGCGGGTAGACTGTGTACCCCTCCAGTGCCCGCCCCTGAGGTGACCCCAACAGGAAATTAGATAAAAGCAGTGCGGGGTTCCAAGGGAACCAGCTCCTGGTCGCGGGGTTGGGAGGCCTGCGGGCCCGGCGACCCGGAGAGCCGTGCCGGCTGGAGCCGGGGCCTTGTGCTTTGGCTCTTGGTAGGGTCACCCATGCCAGGCAGGGGTGAGAGTTGGTCCACCGGGTTCGGGGTGGTGGGGTTTTAGCTCAGGGGCAACAATCGCCACGGAAACAGCAGTGAACCTTCCTTCTGCACCCACAAAGACCTTCATGGCCGCCCCAAATGGGGGGGGGGTAGTAACGGGCCGTAAGGAAGGGCGCAGGTGTGTGTGGAGGGGTGGAGGTGTTGATCAGTCTCACCGCTGGGGGGAAAGTCACTGGTTTTCTGAGTCTGGTGGTCCCTGCCGCGGACGCTACGTAGCCTCCTCCCTGACGGGAGTGGGACAGCCCGGGTGGGTGGGATCCTTCGTGATGTTACTGGCCCCTTGACGGCGAGCACGGCTGGTGCCAGTGATGCGTCGGTCAGTTTTGACCACCGGTTGTCCGAGCCTGCCTGTCCGGACCGGGGGTGGGGTAGGTGGGGAGTAAAGAACGAATCGGCCAAGCCTTTACTGTCTGTGAGACGCGCTCGGGTGGCTGAGCGGGACCCCCCTGCGACGGTGACAAGTTCGCGCGGAGTTCCGCCGCTGCCTGGCGTGCGCGCCTGTTCCAGGAAGCAAGCTGGCCACCGTCTCGGTTGTCACCCTTTTTTGTCTTGCTGGGCGGGGAAGGGGGGGCAGGGTCCCTTCCCTCCCTCCCCCGGCGGAGGAGCGCCGTGCTCGGATGTGAAGGTCGAGCCGCCCTCCTTATCGCCAGCGCCACACGCCTCGGTGCGGGCAAGCTTTTCCACCGAAAAGCCTGGGAGGGGGCGGAGTGCAAGGTCAGGAAGGCCCTGTCCCAAATTCGTTTTCCGCTTCCACTCAGCGAAGGGGAAACAGGCCCCCGATGCTTAGGCGAGTCAAAAACACACACACACACACACACGCACACACGAGTGTCAGGGGTTGGCGGACTGGAGGTGAGATTCTTAGTTCAGCGGGCCTTCCTAGCTCACCGACTCAACCCCAGCCTAAAGCCCGGGACAGTATGCCGACCGGTACGCACTTGGACCGGGGCGGAGGTGGGTCCTGCCCGTGAGCGGGGAGCAGGCACGAACAGACGGCTCCGGATTTGAACGCCAACGCCCCCCCCCCCCCCCAGCTGTAATATATATATATGTGTGTGTGTGTATATATATATATAATGATGATGAATTTCTGGGTCTGCGTGATTACGGAACACAGAACACAGAAACAGGCCCTTCGGCCCACAGTGTCGTGCTGACCCAATTAACTCAGTAATCAAATGGACAGCCTGCCCAGTCTTTCCTGTCCACACAACCGTCCATTGCCTTCCACTTTCCTCGCCTTCGCGCGTCTGTCTACACGTTTCTATTAAAAAAAATCCCGAACATATCTTCCTCCGCCACCAACCCCGGGGCAGCGCGTTCCGGACACCCTGCGTGTAAAAAAAAATTGCCCCTCACATCCCCTTCGAACGTCCCCCCTCTCACCTTCAATGCACGCCCTCTGCTATTACAGTATTCACCTCAACCCCGGGAAACTGACACTCTCTGTCCACTCTACCTGTGTGCCTCTCATCACCTTATAAACCTGTCAGATCTTCCCCTCAGCCTCTCCAGAGAGAACAACCCAAGTTTGTCCAACTTCTCTCGCTAAGTTCCTTGAAGGGGGCAGAGTGTGAAGTTTCTTCTCTCAGTGGTAGGACTGGCTCAGCCGATCAGCGGTCAGTTCGTTCCAAAGCCCGGGTATTAAATCCGAGCAGCGCGTGTCCCCTGATCCCCTGTGGCTTGTTTAAAAAGAGAAACATAGAAAATAGGTGCAGGAGTAGGCCATTCGGCCCTTCGAGCCTGCACCGCCATTTATTATGATCATGGCTGATCATCCAACTCGGAACCCTGTACCAGCCTTCCCTCCATACCCCCTGATCCCTTCAGCCACAAGGGCCATATCTAACTCCCTCTTAAATATAGCCAATGAACTGGCCTCAACTGTTTCCTGTGGCAGAGAATTCCACAGATTCACCACTCTCTGTGTGAATAAGTTTTTCCTCATCTCGGTCCTAAAAGGCTTCCCCATTATCCTCAAACTGTGACCCCTCGTTCTGGACTTCCCCAACATCGGGAACAATCTTTCCTGCATCTAGCCTGTCCAATCCCTTTAGGATTTTATACGCTTCAATGAGATCCCCCCTCAAACTTCTAAATTCCAGCGAGTATAAGCCCAGTCGATCCAGTCTTTGTTCATATGAAAGTCCTGCCATCCCAGGAATCAGCCTGGTGAAACCAGCCAGGGAAGGGAAGAGAGCGAGGAACTTATCCTTCCTACATTGGTTAGAAGGCTCCCCTTGTTGGATGGAGCTTGTCCCAATGAAGAACCTCTGCTCAAAACGTTCGGCTGTTTATTCCTCTCCAGAGACGCCCCCTGATCTGCTGAGTTCCTCCAACATTTTGTGCCCTGTTGCCCAAGCCTCCCAGCAGAATCTCTTGTGTTTATGTGAGTTCCAGTGGCTGGGCCTCAGGTTTAAGACACAGGAGTCAGATTAAGGCCATTCAGCCCGTCGAGTCTGCTCCGCCATTCCATCATGGCTGATTTATTATCCCTCTCAACCCCATTCTCCTGCCCTCTTCCCATAACCTCCGACAGCCAGTCAAATTCAACTTCAAATATACCCAACGACTTGGCATCTTTGGCAATGAATTCCACAGATTCACCACTCTCTGGCTAAAGAAATTTCTCCTCATCTCTGTTCTTAATGGAAGTCCCTCTAACCTGAGGCTGTGCCCTCGCAACCTTGACCCCTTCACTGTAGGAAACATCCTCTCCATGTCCACTCTGCTTCGGCCTTTCAGTATTTGATAGGTTTCAGTGAGATCCCCCCGGCGTTCTTCGAAACCTAGCGAGTACAGTCCCTGAGCCATCAAATGCTCCTCGTACGTTAACCCTTCAATTCCCACCTGGGATTGTTCTCAGGAAACTCTTTTGAAACATCTCCAATGCCAGAACAAAGAGACCAAAGCCCGACCACGATACTCAAAGTGTGGACCGACCAACACCTTCTGCCCTGGGACGGCACTTGGACTATTGTGATAAAGGACTTGAGAGGCCTCGTGGAGGATTCCCTAAGGGTTAATTTGCATGTTGAGTCGGTGGTGAGGAGTCGAGGACAGATAGAGTTGATGTGGAGAGGATGCTTCCTATAGTGGGGAAGTCTAGGACCAGAAGACACAGATAGAGTGGATGTGGAGAGGATGCTTCCTACAGTGGGGGAGTCTGGGACCAGAGGGCACAGTTCGAGTGGATGTGGAGAGGATGTTTTCTATAGTGGGGGAGTCGAGGACCAGAGGACACAGATAGAGTGAACGTGGAGAGGATGTTTCCTATAGTGGGGGAGTCGAGGACCAGAGGACACAGATAGAGTGGATGTGGAGAGGATGTTTCCTATAGTGAGGGAGACTAGGACCAGAGGACACAGATAGAGTGGATGTGGAGAGGATGTTCCCTATAGTGGGGGAGTCTCAGACCAGAGGACACAGATAGAGTGGATGTGCAGAGGATGTTTCCTATGTTGGGGGGAGTCTAGGACCAGAGGACACAGATAGAGTGGATGTGGAGAGGATGTTTCCTATAGTAGGGGAGTCTAGGACCAGAGGACACAATTGAGTGGATGTGGAGTGGATGTTCCCTATAGTGGGGGAGTCTCGGACCAGAGGACACAGAGTGGATGTGGAGAGGATGTTTCCTATAGTGGGGGAGTCAAGGACCAGAGGACACAGATAGAGTGAATGTGGAGAGGATGTTTCCTATAGTGGGGGAGTCTAGGACCAAAGGGCACAGATAGAGTGGATGTGGAGAGCATGTTTCCTATAGTGGGGGAGTCGAGGACCAGAGGACACAGATAGAGTCAATGTGGAGAGGATGTTTCCTATAGTGGGGGAGTCTAGGACCAGAGGACACAGATACAGTGGATGTGGAGAGGATGTTTCCTATAGTGGGTGGAGTCTAGGACCAGGGGGCACAGCCTCAGAATAGAAGGATGCCCCTTTGAAACAGAGATGAGGAAGAATTTCATTAGGCAGAGGAATTCACTCTGCATGCCAAATCATTGGGTATATCTAAAGTGGAAGTTGATAGGTTATTGATCAGTCAGAGCTTCAAAGATAGACAGGCAAAAGGCAGGAGAATGGGGGTTGGAAGAGATAATAAATCAGCCACGATGGAATGGCGGAGCAGATTCGACGGGCCGAGTGGCCTGATCCTCTCTCCTATGTCTTATGGTGTAAAGCTATGCCTACGGACTACTCCAAAGTCTAACGAGGGCATTCCGATCTGTAACATCCCCTAACCTGAAGGCCATTGAATTCCGTTCCCTCGTCCTAGACTTCCCCGATTCTGGAAAGACTTTCTCTACATCCTCTCTGTGTAGGACGGCTACCTTCAGCATTTAAACATACCCAGTTTCCTCATTTCCGTTTATGGGATCCTACTGTGCATGAATGGGGCTTCCGTGTTCCCGCAATGCCTCAGCTGGGCCGCCTCCC